>NC_087302.1:2553152-2820652 GCF_015220805.1 Pogoniulus pusillus
CCTGCTTTGGCAGGGGGATTGGACTGGATGATCTCTGGAGGTCCCTTCCAACCTCTAAGGTTCTGTGAGTCTCTGACTGCTCCTTACACAGCCTCTGGCCCATTGGAGCTGGCAGAGACAGAGCTTCCCAGCTGGTCACCTAATTACAGACTCCAATAGCTGTAAGTCAGTTAACTACCTGGGTGGATCAATTTGCTCCCTGGAATTAGGGAAAGGAATACAGCAGTGCCCAGGTGGGCAGCAGAGCCAATGGCATCCTGGGCTGGCTCAGGAGCAGTGTGGGCAGCAGGACAAGGGAGGTTCTTGTGCCCCTGTGCTCAGCACTGCTCAGGCCACCCCTGCAGTGCTGTGTCCAGTTCTGGGCTCCTCCATTGCAGAGAGATGTTGAGGTGCTGGAAGGTGTTTGGAGAAGGGCAGCAAGGCTGGGGAGGGGCCTGGAGCACAGCCCTGTGAGGAGAGGCTGAGGGAGCTGGGGGGGTGCAGCCTGCAGCAGAGGAGGCTCAGGGCAGAGCTCATTGCTGCCTGCAGCTGCCTGCAGGGAGGCTGTGGCCAGGTGGGGTTGGGCTCTGCTGCCAGGCAGCCGGGGACAGAATAAGGGGACACAGCCTCAAGCTCCACAACCTCCCTGGGCAACCTGTGCCAGTGTCTCACCACCCTCACTGCAAAGAACCAAGCTGGATTCTGGTTTCCAACCACTGCCACTGCAATGCCATCCTGCCCACAGGCACAGCTGCCTGCGGCCCCTTGGGGCTCCAACCCTCCCAGCTCTGGATGCAGCACCTGCACCTGGAACATCCACAGGAGGAGGAGGAGAGCAGTTACTGAGCCACAGCCCACACCACACTGGACCTTTCCCACCCAGTCCTCCCTTATCTTCTCTCTTCACATACAGCAGCAGTAACTCCCAGCAGCAACCATGGACCCCAATCCCCTCCTGTGGGGCTCAGCTGGAGGTTTGCTGGGGTGGGGAATTGATCTTAGAATGGCTTAGGTTGGAAGTGACCTCCAAGATCACCTGCTCCAACCTCCCCCACCAAGGCCAGGGACACTTCTGCCCATCCAACCTGGCCTTGAACACCCCCAGGAATTGATTCCCTGCATGGCAGGGAATGCAGTGCAGGGGGATGGGTCCCAAGCAGGCAGCACCCACTCAGAACAACCTGTGCAGAGCCAAGACATGCAAGAAGTGGGGGGGTCAGCCCCCTGCAGGTGTGGAGGAAGGGAGTGACCTCTCTCAGAGGATCCTGCAGTTGGGAACAGACCTCTTCACACCAGTGCAGTAAACACCAAGTGGTAGAGGTTAAGAAGCAGGCAGATTTTATTGCTCCAGCCCCCTCCACCCCCCCAAAGCTCCAGCAGCAATGGTTACATTCTGGTTGCCTCTCACTCATCCATGGCATGCCCCAGACACCTCCTACATCCCCACCTCTCCTCTTTGCAGCACTGCTCAACCTTTCTGCCTGTCTCTTCTGATCACCAAGGGTCTTTCAAGAGTCCTCTGGTGGTGCCTGGTGGTCAGCTGGAGATTGTCCCCTGGTTGAGTTCTCCTTTCTGTCCTTCCAAAGGTCCTCTGGTGGTGTCTGGTGGTCAGCTGGAGATTGTCCCCTGGTTGAGTTCTCCTTTCTGTCCTTCCAAGGGTCCTCTGGTGGTGTCTGGTGGTCAGCTGGAGGTTGTCCCCTGGTTGAGTTCTCCTTTCTGTCCTTCCAAGGGTCCTCTGGTGGTCAGCTGGAGATTGTCCCCTGGTTGAGTTCTCCTTTCTGCCCTTGCAAGGGTGCTCAGGTGGTGCCTGGTGGTCAGCTGGAGATTGTCCCCTGGTTGAGTTCTCCTTTCTGTCCTTGCAAGGGTGCTCAGGTGGTGCCTGGTGGTCAGCTGGAGATTGTCCCCTGGTTGAGCTCTCCTTTCTGTCCTTCCAAGGGTCCTCTGGTGGTCAGCTGGAGATTGTCCCCTGGCTGAGCTCTCCTTCTGTGTTCTGCCAGGATCTTGTCCTAGAGACAAGTTTGTGGTTTCCTGACCTTCACCCTGCTGGTTCAGTTTTTCTGCTTCATCTGTCAGCTGCCAACACTTCCCTTTCCTTCCCCCTTTCAGCAGCACGGATGTTGCAATACAGCTCTGAACAATGCTAACAGGGTCCCCTCCACCACCACCCCACCCCCTCCATGAAGATTTCTTCCTTTCCTGAAGAGATCTCAACTTTTAATCATCTGAAGTGGTTATTTTCTCTCTTGGTCCCTCAGGCAGAACAACACTTAACACACAGGCTGCATTGCACCACAGACACAAAGAGTGACCAACCCATGGGCAGTAGCCCAAGGAGTTCCTTGAGCCATTGGCACAGGTCAGGATCTTAGAATGGCTCAGGTTGGAAGGGACCTCCAAGATCACCTGCTCCAACCTCCCCACCAAGGGCAGGGACACTTCTGCCCATCCAACCTGGCCTTGAACACCCCAAGGGAGGAAGCAGCCACAACCTCCCCTGGGCAGCCTGTTCCAAGCCTGTTCCAGAGTCTCAGCATCCTCCTACTGAAGAACTTCTTCCTCAGCTCCAGCCTAACCCTGCTCTGCCTCAGCTTCAAACCATTCCCCCTTGGCCTCAGCAAAAGTCCCTCTGCAACCTTCCTGTATCCTTCCAACACAACCAAATCCCAGGTCTGGCTATCAGTTGGGAATGTCCTGCTGCTCAAGCAGTCAAACCACCCAGGGAGAGATGAACCCAAGTGTGCACACACTCACCCAAAGGAAAATCTCCCCAGGACCCATCCAGGTCCACTCACCAAGGCAGGCTGAGGACTCCTGAGATGAGATCCTGTTCTAGGAGGAGGAGATCCGACTGCCAGGCTGCTGCTGTGTGGAGAGAACCCTCTGCTGAGCAGAACTCCACTTACACCCTGCGAGCTGTCCTGCTGGGGTCAGCTTCTGCATCAGCTGGAGGGTGAAATTCTCCAAGCAACAAAAGGACTCCGAGCCCCTGAGCCGATCTCCATCAGCCCAGCAAGCCCCACTGGTACCTTTGGTGTTTGCTGGGGGGGTGCTTGTACTGCCACGACCCACCCCATGGCCACAGTCACAGCCCAACAGGTCTCCTTGGAGCGATGCTGCAGTCAGCTCTTGCCTCCCAGGTGAAAAGAGAGTGCAGTCCCCACGAGGTTTGGGGGTCACCACTGCCCACCTTGGACACAGGAACAGTTTTAAGCTTCACTGCCTCATTGCATGTTCAGGCACTTAGGAACTGCCATGGCACAGTGACAACAGCCAGGCCTGGCAGTGCCAGGACAAGGAGAAGTGGTTTGACATTCGAGCAGAGCAGATCTAGGTTGGATGTTAGGCACCTAAGTGGTGCACCATGAGGGTGCTGGAACACTGGAACAGGTTGCTCAGGGATCATAGACTCAGAGAATCAGGCAGGTTGGAAGAGAGCTCCAAGCTCAGCCAGCCCAACCTAGCACCCAGCCCTGCCCAACCATCCAGACCATGGCACTCAGTGCCCCAGCCAGGCTTGGCTGCAACATCTCCAGGGACAGCAACTCCACCACCTCCCTGGGCAGCCCATTCCAATGCCAAGCACCACTGAGAGTGGTGAGAGGCTGGAATGATGCCCAGGGAGGTGGTTGAGGCCCCATGGCTGGAGGTGTTTGAGGCCAGGCTGGCTGAGGCTGTGTGCAGCCTGCTCTAGGGTAGGGTGTCCCTGGGCATGGCAGGGGGTTGGGACTGGCTGCTCCTTGTGGTCCCTTCCAACTCTGACTGCTTCTGTGGTTCAGCATTGAGGTGGGGGAGGAAAACAAAGTGTGGGGGGAATATAAAAGGTAGAGAATGTAGTAACTTAGGTAAGCATTAACCACACAAAGCATCATAAATCAGTCCAAACAAAGCAGAGGGATTTAAGGCTGAAGAGGACCAGGAACCCTCCCATGGAAACAGGAACCTTTGTGCTCCAAGGTGAGAACATCAGCAGCTTCAGCCAAAAATGTGACCTGCAGATGCTGCCAGCTAAGCACAACTGGCCAAAGGTAAAAAGGGCAAAGCGAGGAAGACGCTGAGCCTTCATCATAAAGAGCTTAAGGGAAGACCACTGCGCAGGCAGGAGGAGGAGGGACAGTATGGGAGTGAGCTCCAAGAGCTAATTCTACTACCCCACACCCCCCCAGAGCTAATTGTGTTACCCCTCCCCACGTACTGAGCCTGTGTGGCATAACTAACTGGCTGTGCCCCTGCAGGGTGTGCCAGCTTGGCAGAGACATCCCCTGGCATCCAGCACTGAATAAACCTTCCCTTCCTCACAGCACTCTGCCTGCTCTGCCATCTCTCTTCTCCCCGGATCAGTACTTGATTGCCCTCAGTGTGGCACCCCCAGAGTTCCATGGGCACTCCCTTTTCCAGTGCCCCCTCCCTCTGCAGAGGGCACACTGGTCTCTGGCCAAGCGCTGGGTTGGAGCTGGGAGGCTTGGCCAAGGTCTCCTTTGGTCTTGGATTCTCCCTCGCCCCCTTCCCCTTGCAGCTCTCATTTCCCTCTGCACCTGGTTTACTGCAGCTAAGAGCTGCCTCATCACACACTCAAACTCTTCCTCCCTGGCATTATAAACCCTCCAGGCCACGGTCAGCATCCTGCTCATATTTAAAGGAGTATCTTCTTCCTCTAGCTGTCGTTTGATATCTGCTGCTGCATGCCACTTGAACAGCCAGGACACCATAAATTCACCTTCTGGGCTCTCTGGGTCAAGGTCAGCATATTTCTGGGCAGCAGCCCTCAGCCTCTCACAAAAGGCTGTGGGAGACTCTTTGGGCTCTTGGTGAATCTCATAGAGCCTTGAGAAAGTGTTTTGCTTTGGTACCCCAAACCTGAGCCCATAGGTAACCCAGGCCTGGTAGCTCTTCAGAGCTGCCCAATCACAGGGATTACTTAGGTCCCACTTAGGGTCTGTCAGAGGGACAATCTCATCTACTGTTCCTTTTAGCTCTCCTCCTAAGACCAATGTCTGGACTTGTTGCCTGGCAGTAAAGATCACCGTGGGTTTAGTGGTACTTCCTAAGGCATCCAATAATAGTTCTATGTCCAGCCAGTCTATGTCATAATTCTTTACCAGGACCTCAAACTTCTTTGCCAGCCTCTCAGGGTCCTTGCCACAATCCCTCACCATTTGCTCCCAGGCACAAAGCTCACCCAGAGGGAGAGGAGCTCTGAGCCTTACCAGCACAGTAGGTCCAACATCTTCCCTTGCAGGGATGCTCAGCTGGGCCCTTTGTGTGTGCCTGCCTGGACCCTCTGCTGAACTTCTACCACCTGCTACACTCTCCACTTCTTTCCCTGTCCCTTTGCCCTTATACCCTCCTGCTGCTTCCCCACTCTCACCCAAACCTCCACTTCCCTGTCCTGGTGCTGCTTTCCTTGGCACCACTGCCTTCCCCTGAGCCCTAGGGCTGGCTGGCAAATCCTCCTGCCCCAGGGAGGGAGGCTTTGCCTGCCCTGGAGACCTCCCTGCAGGACCACCTGCACAACCACACTTCTTCATCTTCTCTTCCTCCTGAGCCCTAGGGCTGGCTGGCAAATCCCCACCCTCTGCCTTCTCCTGCCCCAGGGAGGGAGACTGTGCCTGCCCAGGAGGCTTCCCTCCAGGAGCACCTGCAGAACCCCAGTTCTTCATCCTCTCTTTGTCCTGACGTTCCACCTCTTCCACCCTGGCTCGAAGGGTTGGATTTCTTGGCATGATTGCTGCCTGGCACTCAGGATGATTGCACAGACTGGAAAACAAATTCACAAAGGGTATCTCATGCCATTTAGCCTTCCTTTGGCAGAACAGCCTGAGCTGCTGGATGGTTTCCTGGTCGATATGGCCATGCTCTGACCATTTCTTCTGGTTATCCAGGACATATCCCGGCCACAAATCCTTACAGTATCTAATCAACTTCTTTTTACTCAGTGATCCCCCCCCTAAATAGTCCCAGTGTGCCAAAACACACCCCAGAGGGGTAGGTTTTGCCACTCTCTTCTCCAGAGATTGTCCAGAACCCATGGTTAAAGCAGAACCCTCTGACTGAAACAGTGATGCAACCCAAACCCGAGATACTTAATGGGTGCTGGGGAGGGGGAAGAAGAAAGATTCACAACAGAAGAAAAAAGAATCACAAACCAAAACTGTCACCCCCTAAAAAAAACCCAACCCAACCCTCCCCCCACAAACCACACAGAGCAAAATGCACCCAGCTGAAAACGCAGCAAGCACCCAAAACAAAAAGGTACCAAATGAAACTTGCAGAGCAAAAAGTTTCACCCAACAAAACTCACAAGGAGCTCCCCCAAGAGAATTGACAGAGCAAAAAATTCAGAGAGCAAAAATTCTCCCAAAGAGAATTGACAGGGCAAAAAAATCAGAGAGCAAAAATTCTCCCAAAGAGAATTGACAGAGCAAAAAAATCAGAGAACAAAAATTCTCCCAAAGAGAATGGACAGAGCAAAAAATCAGAGAGCAAAAATTCTCCCAAAGAGAATGGACAGAGCAAAAAATCAGAGAGCAAAAATTCTCCCAAAGAGAATTGACAGAGAAAAAACAATCAGAGAGCAAAAATTCTCCCAAAGAGAATTGACAGGGCAAAAAAATCAGAGAGCAAAAATTCTCCCAAAGAGAATTGACAGAGAAAATAAACAGAGAGCAAAAATTGCCCCAAAGAGAATTCACAGAGCAAAAAAATCAGAGAACAAAAATTCTCCCAAAGAGAATGGACAGAGCAAAAAATCAGAGAGCAAAAATTCTCCCAAAGAGAATGGACAGAGCAAAAAATCAGAGAGCAAAAATTGCCCCAAAGAGAATGGACAGAGCAAAAAATCAGAGAGCAAAAATTCTCCCAAAGAGAATGGACAGAGCAAAAAATCAGAGAGCAAAAATTGCCCCAAAGAGAATGGACAGAGCAAAAAATCAGAGAGCAAAAATTGCCCCAAAGAGAATTCACAGAGCAAAAAATCAGAGAACAAAAATTCTCCCAAAGAGAATGGCCAGAGCAAAAAATCAGAGAGCAAAAATTCTCCCAAAGAGAATTCACAGAGCAAAAAATTCAGAGAGCAAAAATTCTCCCAAAGAGAATTCATAAGGTAAAAATATTCCTAAAGCAAAAGTTCCCCAAAGAGAATTCACAGATCAAAAAAATCAGAGAGCAAAAATTTTCCCAAAGAGAATTCACAAGGTAAAAAAAAATCATAAAGCAAAAGTTCCCTAAAGAGAATTCACAGAGCAAAAATTCCCCCAGAGAATTCAGAGAGCAAAAAAAAATCAGAGAGCAAAAATCCTCCCAAAGAGAATTCATAAGGTAAAAATATTCCTAAAGCAAAAATTCTCCCAAAGAGAATTCACAGATCAAAAAAATCAGAGAGCAAAAATTCTCCCAAAGAGAATTCACAGAGCAAAATATTCAGAGAGCAAAAATTCTCCCAAAGAGAATTCAGAGCAAAAAAATCAGAGAGCAAAAATTATCCCAAAGAGAATTCACAGAGAAAAAAAATCAGAGCAAAAATTCCCTAAGAGCAGAAATTCCTGAAGAAAAAGTTCCCCAAGGAGAATTTACAAAGAAGAAATTCCTAAAGCAAAAGTCTCCTCAAAGAGAATTCACAAAGCAGAAATTCACAAAGTAAAATTAAGTCACAAAGCAAAAGCTCACAAAGCAAATTAAGTTTCCCCAAAGAGAATTCACAGAGCAAAATATTCAGAGAGCAAAAATTCTCCCAAAGAGAATTCACAGAGCAAAAAAATCAGAGAGCAAAAATTCTCCCAAAGAGAATTCACAAGGTAAAAAAAATCATAAAGCAAAAGTTCCCTAAAGAGAATTCACAGAGCAAAAAATTCAGAGAGCAAAAATTCTCCCAAAGAGAATTCAGAGAGCAAAATATTCAGAGAGCAAAAATTCTCCCAAAGAGAATTCACAAAGCAAAAGATTGAGAGCAAAAATCCTCCCAAAGAGAATTCACAGAGAAAAAAATCAGAGAGCAAAAATCCTCCCAAAGAGAATTCACAGAGAAAAAAAATCAGAGAGCAAAAATTCCCTCAGAGCAGAAATTTCTGAAGAAAAAGTTCCCCAAGGAGAATTTACAAAGAAGAAATTCCTAAAGCAAAAGTCTGCTCAAAGAGAATTCACAAAGCAGAAATTCACAAAGTAAAATTAAGTCACAAAGCAAAAGCTCACAAAGCAAATTAAGTTCCCCCAAAGGGAATTCACAGAGCAAAAAAATCAGAGAGCAAAAATTCTCCCAAAGAGAATTCACAGATCAAAAAAATCAGAGAGCAAAAATTTTCCCAAAGAGAATTCACAAGGTAAAAAAAATCATAAAGCAAAAGTTCCCTAAAGAGAATTCACAGAGCAAAAAATTCAGAGAGCAAAAATTGCCCCAAAGAGAATTCACAGATCAAAAAAATCAGAGCAAAAATTCTCCCAAAGAGAATTCATAGAGCAAAAAAATCAGAGGGGAAAAATTCTCCCAAAGAGAATTCACAAGGTAAAAATATTCCTAAAGCAAAAGATCCCCAAAGAGAATTCACAGAGCAAAAAATTCAGAGAGCAAAAATTCTCCCAAAGAGAATTCACAAGGTAAAAATATTCCTAAAGCAAAAGATCCCCAAAGAGAATTCACAGAGCAAAAAATTCAGAGAGCAAAAATTCCTTCAAACAGAGCAGATATTCCTAAAGAGAAAGTTCCCCAAGGAGAATTCACAAAGAAGAAATTCCTAAAGCAAAAGTCTCCCCAAAGTGAATTCACAAAGCAGAAATTCACAAAGTAAAATTAAATCAGAAAGCAAAAGCTCACAAAGCAAATTAAGTTCCCCAAAGAGAAATCACTAAGCAAAAAAAACATAAAGCAAAAATTCACCAAAGAGAATTCACAAAGCAAAGTTCACAAAGCAAATTAAGTTCAGCAAATTCAGGGAGCAAAAAAATTCCTAAAGCAAAAAGTTCCCCAAAGAAGAATTCACAAAGCAAAGTTCACAGAGCAAATTAAGTTCCCCAGAACTCACAAAGTAAAACAATTCCTAAAGCAAAAAGTTCCCCAAAACAGAATTCACAAAGCAAAGCTCACAAAGCAAATTAAGTTCCCCAATTAGAATTCACAGAGCAAATTAAGTTCACCAAATTCACAGAGCAAAAAGATTCCTAGAGCAAAAAGTTCCCCAAACAGAATTCACAAAGCAAAGTTCATGAAGCAAATTAAGTTCCCCAATTAGAATTCATGAAGCAAATTAAGTTCACCAAATTCAGAGAGCAAAAAACTTCCACAAGTTCCCCAAAAGAGAATTCACAAAGCAAAGTTCACAAAGCAAATTAAGCTCACCAAATTCTGAGGGCAAAATAATGCCTAAAGCAAAAAGTTCCCCAAAGAGAATTCACAAAGCAAAGTTCACAAAGCAAAGTTCACAAAGCAAAGTTCACAAAGCAAATTAAGTTCCCCAATTAGAATTCATGAAGCAAATTAAGTTCACCAAATTCAGAGAGCAAAAAACTTCCACAAGTTCCCCAAAAGAGAATTCACAAAGCAAAGTTCACAAAGCAAAGTTCACAAAGCAAAGTTCACAAAGCAAAGTTCACAAAGCAAAGTTCACAAAGCAAAGTTCACAAAGCAAAGTTCACAAAGCAAAGTTCACAAAGCAAAGTAAGTTCCCCAATTAGAATTAATGAAGCAAATTAAGTTCACCAATTTCAGAGAGCAAAAAAAATCCTAAAGCAAAAAGTTCCCCAAAGAGAATTCACAAAGTTCACAAAGCAAATTAAGTTCACCAAATTCGGAGAGCAAAAAGCTTGCACAAGTTCCCCAAAAGAGAATTCACAAAGCAAAGTGCACAAAGCAAATTAAGTTCCCCAATTAGCATTCACAGAGCAAATTAAGTTCACCAAATTCAGAGAGCAAAAAAAATTCCTAAAGCAAAAAGTTCCCAAAACAGAATTCACGAAGCAAAGCTCACAAAGCAAATTAAGTTCAGCAAATTCAGGGAGCAAAAAACTTCCACAAGTTCCCCAAAAGAGAATTCACAAAGCAAAGTTCACCAAGCAAATTAAGTTCACCAAATTCAGAGAGCAAAAAGCTTCCTAAAGTTCCCCAAAACAGAATTCACAAAGCAAAGTTCACAAAGCAAATTAAGTTCAGCAAATTCACAGAGCAAAAAAATTCCTAAAGCAAAAAGTTCCCCAAAGAAGAATTCACAAAGCAAAATTCATGAAGCAAATTAAGTTCCCCAATTAGAATTCATGAAGCAAATTAAGTTCACCAAATTCAGAGGGCAAAAAAAAATCCTAAAGCAAAAAGTTCCCCAAAGAGAATTCGCAAAGTTCACAAAGCAAATTAAGTTCCCCAAATTCAGAGAGCAAAAAACTTCCACAAGTTCCCCAAAAGAGAATTCACAAAGCAAAGTTCACAAAGCAAATTAAGTTCAGCAAATTCAGGCAGCAAAAAATTTCCTGAAGCAAAAAGTTCCCCGAAGAGAATTCCCAAAGCAGAAAATCGCAAAGTCGAATTCATTCACCAAGCAAAATAATCAAACCACCAAACCAAACCCCACGAACCAAACCAAGCTGCACCCCCCCAAAACCCCCCAAACACGGCCAAGACACTGCAGGAATCTAACGAGATGCTGGGAACTTGCGGGACCCAATGCAGCAACTTGGCAAGGCTCAGGGGGCTCAGAGCCCTCTTCCAAGTGAGCTTTTTGCCTCCCAGTAGGGCTCTCGACACCCCCACTCCAACCCCGGGTGTCCTACAGCCTTTCGTCCCCCAGCATCGCCTCCTTTCCAGCCCTGTGACACCTTCGTTGTGCCTCACGGTTCCCCCTGAGCGACGAGAAATGCCTTTACCTTTCCCCGGGGGGGTCTTACTCAAGAGCTCTTCGCTCCGGGGATCGGAAGCTCTCCCCGAGGAGCCTTCGGGGCAGGCTTGGAGCTGCTGCGATCCCGCGGAGCGGTGGAGGTTCAAAAGCAGTGTCCCGCCCGGGGATGCCAAACCAAAGCTCTTCCCAAAACCAGGAACAAGTCGACCTCTTAACCCCGATGCAGTGTTAAGAAGCAGGCATTTCTCTGCGGCGGGTGCGCGGCGGATCGCTCCAGCAGGCGCACAGCCGAGGGGGGGCAGCGAGCGCTGGGTTTGTGCTGCTGCTGATTTGCATAGCCGTGACGGGTCCCAGCGCTGGCTTCTGTCACCTCCGCACACACCCCACACATCCCCACCCCTCCCCCAGGGGGCTTTCAGGCCTCCTCTGGTGGCCTCTGGTGGTTGTCTGGAGGAGATTGTCCTCTGGCTGAGCTCTTCCAGCTCTGGCCAGCATCTTGTTCTAGTAAGAGGTTTTTGGGGCAAGGGAGGTTCTTGTGCCCCTGTGCTCAGCACTGCTCAGGCCACCCCTGCAGTGCTGTGTCCAGTTCTGGGCTCCTCCATGGCAGAGAGATGTTGAGGTGCTGGAAGGTGTTTGGAGAAGGGCAGCAAGGCTGGGGAGGGGCCTGGAGCAGAGCCCTGTGAGGAGAGGCTGAGGGAGCTGGGGGGGTGCAGCCTGGAGAAGAGGAGGCTCAGGGCAGAGCTCATTGCTGCCTGCAGCTGCCTGCAGGGAGGCTGTAGCCAGGTGGGGTTGGGCTCTGCTGCCAGGCAGCCAGGGACAGAAGAAGGGGACACAGCCTGAAGCTGTGCCAGGGCAGGTTGAGGCTGGATGTTGTTAGGAAGTTGTTGTCAGAGAGAGTGATTGGCACTGGAATGGGCTGCCCAGGGAGGTGGTGGAGTGGCTGTGGCTGGAGGTGTTGCAGCCAAGCCTGGCTGGGGCACTTAGTGCCATGGTCTGGCTGGTTGGGCAGGGCTGGGTGCTAGGTTGGGCTGGCTGAGCTTGGAGCTCTCTTCCAACCTGCTTCATTCTGTGATGCTATGAAACAGGAGACAGCAGAGAACAGAACACTGTAACCCATCACACATCTACACCGAGAGCCTCGAAACGAACAGGCAGCCAATATCATCCCACAGAGAGCGACTGGCAGGGGCTTCACAAGCCACAGTGTAAGACACCCCAGCGTTACCCAGAGGAACAGAGACACCCCAGCGTTACCCAGAGGAACAGAGACACCCCAGCGTTACCCAAGAGGAACAGAGACACCCCAGCGTTACCCAAGAGGAGAGGCCGTACGGAGGCAGAGCCGGGTGACATCCGCCCTCAGCCATTAACGCATCACTAAGCCTCCTCCAGGCAGCAATGACCACCAAGGGCACAGATGAGCTCAGCCCGATCGGGACGCTGCAAACCCGCAGAGGTCACCAAGTGCCAGGCAAAGCGTCAGAGGTAGCTCCTGAGTCCCTCCTCCCGGAGCCCTCCGCCCGCATCCAGAACCGCCCTGCCCACGCTCCCTGCAGGACACTCTGCAGGCGCAGAGGACTGAGAAGCTAATTAGCATACGTGGCGGGAATGGGCGGGTTAGAGCGGTGAATATGTATAGAGGCTATGAATATGCATGAGGTCAGTGCATAAATAGGGGCTGGCTGCTTCGGGTGGCCGCGGGGTGGAGGTGTCCGTGCGCCTGCGCGCAGCGAACCTACCTGCTCTGTAACTTCCGAGTTGTGGAGTCGTTTCCGTACGGTAACCCCACGCGTGTACCAGCTGCAGTGCCCCCCCGTGTCACAGAAGGAGTGGGTGCGCACCCCACGCGTGTACCAGCAGCGGTGCCCCCCCGTGTCACAGGAGCAGTGGGTGCGCACCCCACGCGTGTACCAGCAGCGGTGCCCCCCCGTGTCACAGGAGCAGTGGGTGCGCACCCCACGCGTGTACCAGCTGCAGTGCCCCCCCGTGTCACAGGAGCAGTGGGTGCGCACCCCACGCGTGTACCAGCGGCAGTGCCCCCCCGTGTCACAGGAGCAGTGGGTGCGCACCCCACGCGTGTACCGGCAGCGTGTCCCAGGAGCAGTGGGTGCGCACCCCACGCGTGTTCCGGCAGCGTGTGCCAGGAGCAGTGGGTGCGCACCCCACGCGGGTACCGGCAGCGTGTCCCGGGAGCAGTGGGTGCACACCCCACGCGGGTACCGGCAGCGTGTCCCGGGAGCAGTGGGTGCACACCCCACGCGGGTACCGGCAGCGTGTCCCGGGAGCAGTGGGTGCGCACCCCACGCGGGTACCGGCAGCGTGTCCCGGGAGCAGTGGGTGCGCACCCCACGCGTGTACCGGCAGCGTGTCACAGGAGCAGTGGGTGCGCACCCCACGCGGGTACCGGCAGCGTGTCACAGGAGCAGTGGGTGCGCACCCCACGCGGGTACCGGCAGCGTGTCCCGGGAGCAGTGGGTGCGCACCCCACGCGGGTACCGGCAGCGTGTCCCGGGAGCAGTGGGTGCGCACCCCACGCGTGTACCGGCAGCGTGTCACAGGAGCAGTGGGTGCGCACCCCACGCGGGTACCGGCAGCGTGTCCCGGGAGCAGTGGGTGCGCACCCCACGCGTGTACAGGCAGCGTGTCCCAGGAGCAGTGGGTGCGCACCCCACGCGTGTACAGGCAGCGTGTCCCAGGAGCAGTGGGTGCGCACCCCGCGCGGGTACCGGCGGCGTGTCCCAGGAGCAGTGGGTGCGCACCCCACGCGGGTACCGGCGGCGTGTCCCAGGAGCAGTGGGTGCGCACCCCACGCGGGTACCGGCAGCGTGTCCCAGGAGCAGTGGGTGCACACCCCACGCGTGTACCGGCAGCGTGTCCCGGGAGCAGTGGGTGCGCACCCCACGCGTGTACCGGCGGCGTGTCCCAGGAGCAGTGGGTGCGCACCCCACGCGTGTACCGGCAGCGTGTCCCAGGAGCAGTGGGTGCGCACCTCACGCGGGTACCGGCAGCGTGTCACGGGAGCAGTGGGTGCGCACCCCACGCGTGTACCGGCAGCGTGTCCCGGGAGCAGTGGGTGCGCACCCCACGCGTGTACCGGCGGCGTGTCCCAGGAGCAGTGGGTGCGCACCCCACGCGTGTACCGGCAGCGTGTCCCGGGAGCAGTGGGTGCGCACCCCACGCGTGTTCCGGCACCGCTGACCTCCCGCCGGGAGGGCTCCGAGGCTCGCAGCAGGGAGGTGCAGGGGGCGGAGCCGCTGGCGCCGTGGCGCACCGGAAGTGACGCCATCGCGTGGCGCCGGAGCGGGAAGGAGGACGGCATGGCGGCGGCAGCGGTGGCGACAGCAGCGCCGGCAGCGCCCGGGACGGCGCCGCAGGGGTTGCGGGGGTGGCTGTGGAGCGCCTACCGCTTCGCCACCGACCGCAATGACTTCCGCAGGTCGGTGTGAGCGGAGGGGAGCGGCCTGCGGGCCGCCGGCGGGAGCGGGGCCGCGGCGGGAGGAGGGCGGGCAGGAGCCGGCTGCGCTGTGTCTCTTTCAGGAACCTCCTGGTGAACCTGGGGCTCTTCGCCGCTGGGGTCTGGGTCGCCCGGAACCTGACGGACATCGACCTGATGGCGCCGCAGCCCGTCCCGTAGCTACGGTGCGTGCTCGGGAAGCGAGGGGAGGTTAGGAGGCCGCGGGGACAGGGACCGGGAGCGGCGCCTATGGAAACCGGCTCCAGTTAGCGGTGACCGCAGGTTGTGTTCGCGCTGCAGACCCCCCCCGAGCATGCCAGGGCCCTCGGGGAAAGGGATGTGGCCAAATAAGAGGTGACGATGGCAGGCACCGTAGCAGGGCCTGCTGTGAGAGGACAAGGGGGGGGTGGTTTGAGGCTAAAAGAGGGAGGTTCAGATTGGGTAGGTGGAAGAAAGGTCTGACACAAGGTAGTGAGACCCTGGGCCAGGGTGCCCAGGGAAGTGGGAGATGCCCATCTCTGGGACCGTTGCCTGTCAGGTTGTTCCGGGCTCTGAACTCGCTGTGCCAGGCTCTGTCATCCTTACACTGAGGGTGGTGAGAGCCTGGCCCAGGGTGCCCAGAGAGGTGGGAGCTGCCCCATGCCTGGAACCATGCCAGGTTAGCTTGTTTGGGGCTCTGAGCACCCTGCTCTAGCTGGGGATGTCCCTGCTGACTGCAGGGGGGGTTGGAGTGGTTGAGCTTTAAAGGTCCCTTCCCACCCAAGCCAGTCTGGGATGCTGTGATAATGAGCTACAAGAGGGACTAAACCCCAAGCCCACCCCAGAACCAGGTGAACTCAAACCTGGAGCTCTAAAGCCACTTCAAACTGCCACACAGCAGCAGACTCAGCTGGAAACAGCCTTGGCTTAACTCTGCTGCATTGCTGACCTAGGGAGGAAGGAGCTGCAAGGCAGAAGAGCTTCCCCCTGCCACACGAGGACCAGAAGGGATTGTGTTCAGCCACCACCAGCCCGAGCCTGTCCTGTTCTCCTCTGCAGAGCTGCTACTCGCACTTTAAAGCTGTCCTGCTTGAAGCAGTGACACTGGGTGGGGGGGGGGAGGGGAGAAGCTTTTCAGTGTGAGGAGGAGGAGGATTCCTTTCCCATTCTGCGAGGCACAAGAGTGTTCTTCCTCGAGGAGGTGAAGCCCTTGTGCATGCAGTCTTCTTCTGTACCCCCTTCTGTACCTCCCCCAAACCTAGCTGGTTATTAAATGATGAGACAAGGCAGGGGAAGTGCAGAGGTGTTCTTTTTTAATAAGAAAAGTTCAGCTTACAAAAACCAAAGTGTAAAAAGAGTAAAGATTTTACCCCCCAAAAAACCATAAAAAACCAGGATTGGTATTTTCACACCCCCAAAGACAAAAAGGAACAGAGCCCAGGCCTGGGTTTGTAGGCAGGACCCTTCTGCTACTCAGTCAAAGGAAAAGAACAAAACTCTTGACGAGCCCTAAGGTAAACTCTAACCACCAGAAGGTTTCCTGGGGAATGTCTTGGGTGGGATAAAGCTGGGAGAGGGCAAGGAATGGTGATGGTGTGTGGGAAGGAGAAGCCATTTGGTGTTGCATAGCATCGAGTGCCCTGGATTAGGACTGCAGCTTGCCCTTGAGGACTGACTCTAAAGCCTGGCTGTGGGTGGTGAGGCTGTTCAGAGGGGACGAAGCCTTAGGTGAGGCTGTCTGGGGGAGACAAAGCCCCATGCGAGGCAGGAGCTGTGGCTGTGGTTTACTCAATAGCTCCTTGAAGCAGAGCAGAAGAATTTCCCAGCCCTGAGTGATCTTGGCAGCAGGACTGCAACATGGCTTCAGATTCTTTGGACAGTTCTAAGACATTCTTAAGTAGTGCTGCCTCCATGACCAAAAACTGCCCCCCCCCTCCTTTATCTGCCTTCACCACCTGGTAAAGGTCCTTTAAAACCTGCTGGTTTCAAAGCAGATGGTTGAACATCCTGTAAAGAAATGGAGTTCTTTTGAAGTCTGGATAATCCAAGTTAGGCAGAAACGGTTTCTGCAGGAAAAGGGGATTAATTGGAACATGAAGTCATTTTATAGTTAATCTTTGTTTTGATTAAGATCAACACTAATCTCCTCCCAGGCCCTGGGTTCAGGCAGAGGGCAGTTCAGGCAGTTAAGTCCCTGAGGCTGCCACAGGTGACTTAGTGGATGTTGTCTTAGCAAACCTCAACTGCAGGCAAAGCTGCTGAACCCATGATTAGGAGCAGTGGGCTCACCCCGAGCTGCAGGACAGCCCAACAGGCTGCCAGAGACAGTCACTAATTAATTGGATTCCCTCCTCACTGGCTGCTCTGCCTGGGAGTGTCCTTGGAGCAAAGGCAGCCTCATGCAGGAGCACCGCCTGGGGAACATCAGCTTAAGTCATTAGTGACTTAAGCACCAGCAACTGGAAGCAGAAAGAAGAGGCCCTCCTGCCCCCAGGAGTCACTGAACCATCGGGAAACCCACCCAAGCTCCATCCCAGCTCCTCAGGGCAGCATTCCACTTCATACTTGAAGGAGAACTACTCATCTGCTCTCCAGCCTCTGCCAGCAGCAGCCTTCCTGCAACCTTAACTTAGAGCAGGATTGTTTTAAAGTGCCAAAGATTAGCTTTAATTCTGCCCTTGCTCAAGGCAAGAGTGAAGCTTGCAGGGCATTAGCAGTGTCCCCAGCAGCGTCCTGCCCCTGCCCATCACTCCATAAAGGAGCTCACCCTGGCAGCACTCCCCTCTGAGAATCCATCTGATCTTACTAAGCTGTCTCTAAGTCTTTTAAAGTACTTTTTTTAATGGGAAGGCAGAGCAGTAAAAAGGTTTTCCTGGAAACAAACTCATCTGCTTGCCCCCTTCCTGAGCAGGAGATGTAGAGAAGGGTTTGGCTTGAAGAGTTTGTGACTGCTTCACCAAAGCTGAAATCAAGCAGGGGACAGATGGGACCCAATTCTCTTTCAGGTAGGCTCCAGGTTGCCAGTGGTTGTTACTGCCATCTACACACCTGATAAACCAGGTGCAAGCTTGGTTTTCTCAGGGGACCATGATCCAGTTGGAGCAGTTGGAAAGGGGCAGGCCTGGTAAGGTCACAGCTAATCAAGGTGAGGGGAGTGAAGGTGACACTGGCTGTGAGAACACCGCTGCTGGATGGGAGCTGTGGGGGTTGTGCAGCCCTAACGCTGTGTGGAAGAGGAGCCCCACAGGTGCTCATCCTCATCTCGCTGTGGTGCCACTGCTGGTGCACAGCCTCAGCCTGCCCCTGCTGGGACACATTCCTTAGCCTTGTCTGGCCACCCACATGGCTCTGATTTGCACTGACCCAGCTGCAGGCAGTCCAGGGTATCCCCGTGGGACGGAGATGGTTATCCCAGGAAACAGCCAGCTCAAACACTCCACCCTGCCCACGCTGAGGGGATGTGGTGGTGGCTCATAGCAACATTCAGAAGCCTCACACTCCCAGACATGCTGACACAAAGTGACTGTGAAGCAGCAACAGAAACATGAGGAGGCCTTCACTATTGCAGGGCTTGCTTTGACAAGCCAGGGCACAGCTCTCCAGCATGGACAAAGAGCAAACTTACTACCTGCCCCCACCACTGGCAAGGTGTTAGTGCCTCATTGGGTGATTTTAGCCTCAAAGTCAGCACATGTATCCACCCCTTTCTCATTTCCAGTCAGACAAAGTGTTTACAGTGACACTATGGGCTGTTAGTAGGCAGCTCCTCTATAAAACTTGAGACTTTGGGGCCCTGTTCCTCAGGAGCTGTAAAATCTCCTGGGAAAGCAGCAGTTTTGCCAGTCTGAAGCTACCAAGCAGAGAACGTTTTGGCCATTACGCCAAGAGGAGGTGGCTGATAAGGAGACTGTGTTTGGATTTGGTTCACGGCCATGCCTGCAAAACAGGCTGTCCTGTAACACCCCCTAGCAGCTGTTTCCTGTCTCTTCTAAACTTAGATCACAGCTCACTGCTCTGCTTAGTTTTGTTTTTACTGCTCCCTTCGTGCCCTGCCCCCAGCCTGCAGAGAATAAGTACAGCAGCTCAGGAAGAACCTTGTGGGTGTACACACACACTGCTCTAGCTGCTTCTGTGTCTGCAGCAGCAGAGCCTAACTCTGGAACAAGGCAGGGTTGGAACTAGATGAGACTGATTCTGTGGATTATTCTCCCTGTGCATCAGTGTACTGCAGGATTTGAAGCTGTGCCAATGAAAGGAGGGTCAAAAGCTGCTTTAGAGGCTGCCACTTGTCAGGCATGCACTCAAGTGGGCTCCACTGTCACCGTGAGTGGTAGGTTGCATCTTCCTGATGGAGAGAGGTAAGAGGCAGTCAGAATTTCTGGCAGCCAGGACACTATATAACAGTGCCCAGCAGGAAGGGAGCATTTGGTTTATGCTCAGAGAACAGAAGCTTGGGGCAGCAGACAAATAGAAACCCAACAGCATAAAAAAATGCTATACGCTATAGCTTCCAAATCAAAGCTAAATCTTACAGGAACCTCTCACAGTGCTGCAAAAAGCAAGTTTTCATTTACTTGGAAGCAGAATTTCTTCCTTCCCCTATCAGGGCAATCACTTCTCTGACTGCAGGACCTCCACATCTCTCAGCACAACCAGGCTGACCTCACACACATGGGAAAGCTGCTCGCATCCAAAGGCCTCCCCAAGCGAACGCTGTAAGATCTGCTTGGGCAAAGAGATGTGGCAATGGCTACAGGAGCTCTCCCAGCTCCCCATCTGACAGCTGCAGGACTAACCTGAATTCAAACATTAATGAAGAGGGAACAAAAAAACCACCCCACTCAGTCAAAAGATGAGTATTTGTGGTGAAGAGCCTTGGCTCACTGCAGGAGCAGCTCAGGCTGCGGCAGGTTTTGAGCCACATCTTACAGCAACAGGGCTGGAATGGCTCAGGGACACAACAAGCAAAGCTTAGAGCAAACCATGACTGTCACTCACCCTCTGAAAGGGTGGACAGGCCTGGAAGGACAAATGAAAGGCAAAACCAACAGTCTCCCCTTCCACCCAGATGAAGAAGGCAGTGTGAAGCACAATCTTCCCTTTTCTCTTCCAGACACAGAGTTTGTTTTGCTCTAGAAGAGAAGCCAGTGTCTAGCTGAGAATCACAAGCACTTCATTTTTCCTTCTTTCAGGAATACCAGCCTCTACCAGTGCTCAGTTTCCCCTGCAGTCAGCAGGCAGAGTTAACTTGGATTGGATCTCAATTTGGCCTATTGCTTTTTGATTAGTTTTAGTGACTGGCAGCACACACACACCAAAAAATGTCCCCACCCCACCCCCACAGCAATTCCATAGATAAACATACACAAGAAATCCTTCCAGACCTATCCAAGCAGTTCCCACAGGACTGTTTCAACCTGCTTCTTCTCTCCTCCAAAATAAAAGAGAGCATGTGGTCTCAAAATGCTGCTTCATTGTCAAACAGACATTTTCTGTGGGCTCAGAAAGCAGCATCTTGCCCAAGCATAAAAGAAAGGGGATAAGTTGGAGGGCAGAGCAGACCCAAACAACCCAAATTGGATGTTTCTTGCTTGCTGGGCTCATCTCTGCGTGGCAGCAGTGATGAAGAGCAGCCAAAGTAAGAGCAACCAACTTGCCCATAAGGCAGGGGATTAAATGCTGTCAGTGGGAAGGGAAGAATGGGGCTTGGGAAACTCAACTTCCTCACCCTGCCTGTGTGTGATGAGTAAAGGTCGACAAGGATAAAAGAGGGAGGGAGAGCAATGAGCCTTCCAAACTTCTCTGCCTGCAAATGGAACCAATGCTTCTGAAGAACCTCCTGGTTTAGATTACTTCACCTTTAGTCACTTCTGAAAACAACCCCAAACCAAGAGCAAAAGCCATCCTGGCTCTTTGCAGCTACATATTCAGATCAGATTAGAACGTGGAATGTGAACAGCCAAATCCCCAAAACCACCTGAGGAGCAACTGCAGGCCAAGAAAGGGCTAGAAACAGTCAACTAAGGCCCTGTGTTTGTCCCAAGAACTCTAAACTCAAGGTGATTACAGACACAGACACTGTGGTAGCCTTTCAAACTCAGCATGGAACTGGAGATTTAAATACATTCCTTCCCTTTATGTCCCAGCAGAAATAAAGACTTCCCAGGCTGCTTTCAGTGAGTCTGAGCCTTGAATGAGCATTTCCACTACAGAACCAGTGACAGAAGCCAGCTCCAGCTCCCACCACCCCATTCCTGAGGCAAACAAGCCACACTTGTCAGAAAGTGGCTCCCACACCACCCACTTCTGACCCAGCTGCACAAGACAGGGCTGAGACTTCCTTCTGATCCTGATGGCAAAGTTATGCCAGCAGAAGCCTGTGGTATCAGCTTTGTTTTTGCTGCCACTGTAAACAGACGCAAGACACAGGAACATTCTTGTTTCATCACAGGGGTTTTGTTTTTAAACACACTTTCTTCAGGGCAGAACTGGTTTAAAATCACATTCCCAGTGAATTTAGCTGCCAATTCAGTTCAGCCCAGAGAATAAACCATCGAGCACACACACACACACACACAGAGCCCCAGTAACACTGAGAGAAAGAGCTGCTGACAAAGCTTGCCAGCTGCGGGTCGGCCCTCGACTGATGGCAAAGAAATTGGTGTCATGGAGATGGCTGAGGCCTGAGGGAGTATTTTTGTCTGGTGGAAGAATGTGAACCGTTTTCACCAGCTCTCAGAGCAGTCAGCTCCTACCCAAGCACCCTTCAAATGAACACCTGGGTGTGCCTCAAAGCCTGGAAACCTGAGTGGCAATCAGAGGGGAGGGTACCGTACCTGTTCCTTCTGGGGTCTGAAATCAGCATCATTAGGTACAGAAGGGTTTTGCAGCTTCTCTTTCCTGGTTGTGCTCATTTCTTACACAACTCTTTTTTTTTGTTTGCTATGAGATGAGAGATACAAAGCATCAAACTTTTCTCCTTGCATTTCCTCAGCAGAACTCCACACCCAGATGCTTTCAGAACATCACTCTGCCTCCAGTCTTACGTGGCACAACTGCACAGCTCCAGATGCTTTTCCACCCGCTCCGGGTAGCAACCACGATGCTCTGAGCCCCCTCCTGCAGCCAACCTTTGTTTTTGTTGGGTTTGTTTGTTTTGTGGCTGGGTTCCCCCTCCCCCCCCCCAACAAAGAGGAAAAAGAGGAATGCCAATGGGTTTAAAAACTGAGACTGCTGAGTGAGTCACAGAGCTCCCCCATCATGGCAACGTCAGTCTTCTGTCCTTGTCACTGGGTTTGGACGGCACCTGAGCTTGGAGTTGTTTTTCTGAGATCCTTGCTTTGTCCTGCACTGTTCTTTGAGTGTAAAAAAGAATGTAGGCCTGGGTTTTGCACACCTCCTCCACGCTACATACATTCAGTTTGGAGTCGTTGCAGTGGACCCAAAAACCTAAGGAGCAGAGGGAGAAAGGAAGCATTAGAACGGGAGGCAGAATTCCTCCTGAATGCAACTGTTCACAGGCAACATCCACAGAGAAAATGAGTAAAGGAAGATCAAAGGCAGCTCTTATCTCTTCCCCTGTTATTGCCTTGGGATGGATTTTCTACTCTAAAACAATTCTGATGGTTTCTGTGCTGTTACCAGAGTTTAGAAAAACCAACTCATAAATTAACCCAATGTATTTGATAGCCTAAAAAAACTCAATTAGACAACCAAACCCCCCCCCCAAAAACAACCCCAAACCTAACTTCCCTGGGGACAGCCAATTTGTACCTCTTTCTCCACAAGTCAGAAGGCAGAGTCAATACTAATGGAGCTACAGAAAAGAGACTGCTGGAAATTCACAACCCCCCTGCGGATGTTATTCATGAATGGTTCCTGTCCAGTTTCAAAACACTTTCTGTTTATCTCATCATCCCAAGGATACTGAGAAAAGACACCCAGCTGGAGCAGCTCCACAGAGTTCCAGCTCAAGAGAAAATGAAGCATTCATGCTGCTAATAGCAGCAATAACAAAAAAGGCATTCCCCCCCCCCCCCCAAAAAAAGAGCCACGAAGCAAAGAGCAGCAACCTGAAGCTTTCTGCACGGGCAAAAAGACCCAAATCATCACAACCAAACCAACTCCGACCTGCTCCCAGCAAAACTTCCTGGGAAAAGAACTACTGAACGTCAGGAAATTTGGTTTCCAACAGCTCTGAGCACAAAAGCTAAGGCACACACCACGAGTTGCTTGCATTTTTGTTTCCCCCAGAACAAGGCACACGCACCTCCCTCTGTGTTGTAGCAATATGCTGTGTAGTGTCCTGAGCCAAACCCTTTCCCGTGATGCATCACCACAGCGGAGAGGTCATAGACAAAGGTCTCTTTGTCAAGAGAGGAGAGAGAGTCCCTGCAGCAGTAAGGTTCCATGTTTAATACCTGGTCAAAGAGGACATGGACCCCAATCTTCTCACGGTGATTACGTTCAGACCACCTGCAAACACAAGGGCAGGAATCAAAGACTGGGGATGCTGCTGCTTGGCTGTGGGGAGATGCACAGAGAAGTAGCCACAGCTCAACAACTGGGAGGAGCTTTTAGGGTCAAGTTGGCATTGCAGGAGTTAGTTGAGGCAGAGGAAGTGTCATGTAGACATGAGGAGGAGTTTTTTCACTGTGAGGGTGACAGAAGACTGGAACAGGCTGCCCAAGGGAGTTGTGGAGTCTCCCTCTGTGGAGGTATTCAAAACCCACCTGGATGTGTTCCTGTGTGATCTGCTCTGGGTGATCCTGCTCTGCAGGGGGGTTGGACTGGCTGAGCTTTGGAGGTCCCTTCCAGCCCCTGACATTCTGTGATTCTCTGAGTTTTTCACACAGTCACAGATTGCATTGGGTTAGAAGAGACTTTCCAAGGTCAGCTTGTCCAAACCCCCTGCAGGCAGCAGGGACACCTCCAACTACACCTAGCTGCTCAGAGCCACATCGAGTCTGATCTTCAACATCTCCAGGGATGGGGCCTCAACCACATCCTTGGGCAACCTGTGACAGTGTCTCACCACCCTCATTGTACAGAGCTTCCTCCTGATGTCCAAACTAAATCTCTCCTGCTAAAGCAGGTTGCTCAGAGCCCCATACGACCTGATCTGGAATGGTTGCAGGAATGGGGCATCTCCCACGTCTCTGAGGCCAGGGTCTCACCATGCTCAGTAGAAAACATTTCTTCCTTAAGTTGTCTGCAAAGCTGAACAAATACCCCTGGCACAATTCAAGGCAAAGAGCATTAATGTTTACCACAGCTAACACTGTGAGTATGGTAGGAAACATCACAGTGTCACAGTATCACCAAGGTTGGAAGAGACCTCATAGATCATCAAGTCCAACCCTTTAGCACAGAGCTCAAGGCCAGACCATGGCACCAAGTGCCACGTCCAGTCCTGCCTTGAACAGCTCCAGGGACGGCGACTCCACCACCTCCCCGGGCAGCCCATTCCAGTGGCCAATGACTCTCTCAGGGAAGAACTTTCTCCTCACCTCCAGCCTAAATCTCCCCTGGCACAGCCTGAGGCTGTGTCCTCTTGTTCTGGTGCTGGCCACCTGAGAGAAGAGAGCAACCTCCTCCTGGCCACAACCTCCCCTCAGGTAGTTGCAGACAGCAATGAGGTCTGCCCTGAGCCTCCTCTTCTCCAGGCTAACCAATCCCAGCTCCCTCAGCCTCTCCTCGTAGGGCTGTGCTCAAGGCCTCTCCCCAGCCTCGTTGCCCTTCTCTGGACACGCTCAAGCATCTCAATGTCCCTCCTAAACTGGGGGGCCCAGAACTGAACACAGCACTCAAGGTGTGGTCTAAGCAGTGCAGAGTACAGGGGCAGAATGACCTCCCTGCTCCTGCTGGCCACACCATTCCTGATGCAGGCCAGGACGCCCCTGGCTCTCTTGGCCACCTGGGCACACTGCTGGCTCATGCCACAAACAAGCTACTGGTTATAACCCAAGTAGTACTCTGAGAAGGCCTCACCTGTCCAGTGTGGGTAAAACATTTACACACATAGAATCATAGAAGTGTTTGGTTGGAAGAGACCTCTAAGATCACCCAGCCCAACCATCAATCCATGGCCACTAAACTATGCCCACAGGTGTCATGGCCACATGTTTATTGAACACTTTCCAAGGATCTCCACCACCTCCCTGAGCAGCCTGTTCCAATCCCTTCACCACTCTCACAGTAAAGAATTTTTCCTCCTCTCCAAGCTAACCCTCCCCTGACACAACTTCAGGCCATTTCCTCTCCTTCTATCACCTGAGAGAGGGGAGAAGGCATTACCCTGAGACAAGTTGCAGGTCCACACTAGCCACCTCCTTCCAAAAGCCAGAGCCAGGTCCCTTCCCTGCCACCACAAAGTGTGCCCCACTCACCTGAATCGTTTAAGGTGCAGCCGGAGGACCTGAGGTAGTCTGTAGATCATTAACTGCTTCTTAGCTTCACTCAGAGCAAGAGGTTTAGGAGAAGACTTTCGCCGTTTGCCTACCAAAAAAAAGAAAGGATAAAAGAATAAGGCAAAGCTGGCAGGGTTCAGTTCATTTCCAGAAGGGGTAAAGAGCATATTCTGAGCTCTTTGCCCCCAGCTGTCCAGCTCATGTGCAGTCAGGATGGACACACAGGCAAACATTCCTTACAAATGCTTTCCCAGAGCAGGAACTTCTCTAGGATCCAAACTCAGCCCTTCAGAAGTCCTTTTAAAACCTTTCCACTCTGTGACAGAATCACACAATCAGATGGCAGCTTGGAGCTGCTCATGCTGGCATTTTGCTCTGAGAAACAGAGCAGAAATGTTGAGCTGAGGCCAGGACTGTTTTTAAGACTGAGAGCCCTGGAGCTGTTTAGTCTGGAGAAGAAAAGCTGAGAGGGGATCTGATCAGTGAATACAAAGATCTGAGGGGTGGGTGTCAAGATGAAGGTGCCAGGCTCTTTTCAGTGGTGCCCAAGGAACAAGGGGTACAAGCTAGAACACAGGAGGTTCAACCTCAACATAAGGAGAAACTTCTTTAGACTTAGGGTGACAAAGCCCTGAAGAAGGCTGCCCAGAGAGGTTGTGGAGTCTCCTTCTCTGAAGACTTTCTAACCCATCTGGATGTGTTCCTGTATGACCTGCCTTGGGTGATGCTACTCTGCCAGGGGGGAAGGACCAGAGGTCCCTTCCAACCCCTACCATTCTTTGATTCAAGAGGTGCACTACCAGTGCAGAAACAACACCACCTGACACTGTATTCTCTCTGCTACTTTGATCCCCTTACCCCACTAGCAGGAGGCACACAGCAGCAAGCAGCCCTAGCACAACAAGCTTAATACAGTCAGAGGAAAATACTCCCAGCTGAGTTCCATCTCTCAGAGGCTTTCTGTCTGCCCAAACCCAAACTGGAAAGGATGAAAAGAAAGAGCTTCACTCTTTCCACTGATTACTCTTTCCAGGACACTGAGCATGCAGCCATAGCAGGAGGCAGACAGGTGGCTGTCAGAGCTCCCAAGAAGTGTACCTGTTAATTAGATTTCTGCACCTCACTGCCCCAGCTCAGAACAGATGGGTTGGTCCTCCTCCATCACCTCTGACAAGCAGTGCCCACGGTAGTTTTTGGCACCTAGACACAGGCTGGTTGCTTCCCCCCTGGCTTTTTCTTTCAGCTGGTTAATGTTTCTTTAGCCATTTAGCCCTGGAGTAGCTGTGCAAATTTAGGGCTTTCACACAGAATGAAAGAAAAGAGAGTTAGGATGAAGCTGTGCTCATCCATACCAACACTTTGTGAAGGTTACTGGTGAATCAGGATCTGTTCAGATTCTATTTGGCTTTGTTTCAAGCACATCTACTCAATGATTGTTTCCTAGTGCTCTGTGGAGATGCTTGGTAACAGCTTAGCAAGCTGACAGAGGACAGCTCTCTAAAAAGATTTGCTCCTTCAGCTGCTTAGTTGGGAGGGAAGGCAAACTCTTGGCATTTTCTTCCTGAGGGAATGACCATTTGCCATAAATTCCTGCCTGGAAAAAAAAGGCAAAGGCAGCTCCTCAGACTAGCTGAGCTGCCTGATTATACACAAGGCTGAAATTATTTGGAGGCCTGATCTTATGCTCAGACCTGCTGCAGGGAAGCAGAAGCCATCCTCTAGCTGAGCCCAGCAAAGCATCTGCATTCACAGAGCAGGTAACACATTAACCTCAGGTTGCCAGCACAGTGCCAGGTCATTGCTCCTTGACAAAATGCCTACAGAGAGATGCAAACTCTGACCTGGCAGCAGAGCTCCAGACCTCTGCCTTTGTGATTTCTGCTGCAAGGATTCCAGGGAGAGCAAGCAGCATATGGATAACCTGTCACAAACCCTTCCCTGCCACGCAGAGATGATAAGCCATAAGGGATGAGGTTCCTTATTTGGGCTCTAAATCCAACCCTTTTTCCCCAAAAACATTCCTGAAGATGCCTTCCCCTCCAACACAAGCAGCAAGAGCAGTTCTGAGCAGTGCTGTATAAGCCACTCAGGAAATTGTGCTGCTGAATGGTAGAGATGAGAGAGAAATGACATGTCCAGCTCTGGAGCCCTTGGCATAACAAGGACATGGATCTGTTGGAGCAGGGCCAGAGGAGGGCAGAGAAATACTAGGAGGGCTGGAGCACTTCTGAGGCCAGGCTGGGAGAGTTGAGGTTGTGCAGCCTGGCAAAGAGAAGGCTCAGGGAAGACCTTACTGCAGCCCTTCAGTACTTAGAGGGAGCTGTCAGAAAGCTGGGGACAGACTTTTAAGCAGGGCCTGTTGTGACATGACAAAGGGACATGGCTTGAAATTAGAAGAGGGAGAATCACACTGGAGAGAAAGAAGAAATTTGATACATTAAAGGTGGTGAGACTCCTTTGCACCCCATAGAGAGGTGGGAGATGCCCTATCCTTAGAACCACTCCAGGTCAGCTTGTCTGGGGCTCTGAGCAACCTGCTCTAGTTGGGAATGTCCCTGCTGACTGCAGGCGAGTTGGACTGGATAAGCTTCAAAGTCCCCTTCCAACCTAACACATTCTGTGATTCTAGGATTCCAACTGGTGGCCAAAGAAGCAGAAATTCCCAAGAAGAGGAAGCAAGCAGCATGAGCAGTGAGGAATACCAGAGCTGTCCTGTACAGACAGCCACAGGAGATGTTTTCAGGCAGGCAGAAGGCTCTCAGGCACTAAACCAGGAGGTGCTGCTAGGAGCAGAGCCAGCAGCAGCAGTTGACTTACTGTTGCACTGGTCACAGGCATAGATCCTCCCCTCCAGAGCTTCAGTTTCGGTGAACTTGGCCAACATTTCTGTCAGCATGCACTCTGTCTGGTTAACTGGGATGATCCCTTTCTCCATGGAGTGATAGCGCTCGGGGAATTCCAGGGAAAGATCCCAGAAGGGCTCAACGGTGTTGGATTTGTAGTTGCATGTTATGCAGGTGACCTGGGAAGGAAATGTGCATCCACAAATAAAGTTATGGACAGGCACAGCTGCAGATTGGCATTTGCAGCCACATCCACACAGCAAGTTTATGTGCCAAAGGCAGGGCAGATTCGTGGCCATAAAAGATGCACACAGATTGCAGTGGGTTGGAAAGGACCCTCCAAGGTCAGCTTGTCCAAGCTCCCTGCAGGCAGCAGGGACACCTTCAGCTAGAGCAGGCTGCTCAGGAACACATCGAGTCTGACCTTTAGTGTTTCCTCAGCCATATCCCTGGGCAGCTTGTGCAGTGTCTCACCACCCTCGTTGTGCAGAACTTCCTCCTGATGTCTCTGCCCTGCTCCAGTTTCAAACCATTGCCTCTCGCCCTATCACCACAGACCCTTCTAAATGGTCTCTCCTCAGCCTTCCTGCAGGTCCCTTTCAGATCTGTGTTGGAGACCTCAGAGCTGAACACAGCACTCTAGGTGAGCAAAGAATAGAGGGGCAGAATCACCTCTCTCAACCTGCTGACCACTTCTGTTCCTTATGTTTTCACTCATCTTTTGCATGCAGCTGATTCTGTCATAGGATATTGCTGAGATGTGCAACAGCCAAGAGCTGCTTTTCCCAGCACGACTCCCCTCTCTTCTCCTTCATCCCATTCTTCCTAGTCACAAGAACAAACCCAAGGAAGGCCAAAATAAATTACAAAGACACCTGAAAACCATGGTGCAAAGTTAAAACTAAGGGCTCAGAGCTTCTGCACTGGTGCAGATTTCATTCTGAGGCAGCAAAAGTCACCTGAATTTACAAGGCACTGAAAATGCAGACAAGCTGCACAGCAACCCAGATTTCTTTCTCTGGTGGGACTCCTAAGCAGCTCCTCCTATGCATAAAGGGAGACCTGATAGTGGCCTTACAGTGCCTGAAGGGGGCCTACAAGAAAGCAAGGAAGGGAGATTTTATAGGGGCTTGTTGTGACAGGGCAAGGGGCAACGGATTGAAGCTTGAGGAGGGCAGATGCAGATTGGATATTAGGCAGTGAGGGTGGAGAGACACTGGAACAGGATGCTCAGGGAGGTTGTGGATGACTCCCCCCTGGAGGTGCTGAAGGCCAGCCTGAATGGGACCTTGAGCAACTTGGTCTGGTGGAAGATGTTGCTGCTTGTGGCAGAGGGGTTAGAACCAGATGACCCTTAAGGTCCTTTCCAACCCAAACCATTCCAGGATTCCATGAATCTGGGGGCTCCTCAAGGAAGGGAACCTTTGCTCCTTGTTGTGAAGGGCTCCAACAGATCCCTGCACCAACGCCAACGCATACCTGACTAAGCAACTGCCCGTGGAAAATGGTGTTCACCACCTTCAGGACCTGCTTGGTGAGCTTCCTCTGGGAGAAAGGGATCAGGATCCTGCGCTTCGTCCCTTCCGACTCCAGCTCCTGCTGGACTTTATCCAACAGCTCGCAGAGAAATTCCTGAGCGTCCTGCTGGTCGTAACCTCGGAACGCTGGGATCAGGCTCCACACAGAGTGCAGCATGGCAAAAGGGGACACCAGGGCCCACTTGCCAGACCACATGACTCTGAAGAGGGTGTGCAATTCGTGACAGAGGGAGATGTGCTTTGAACTCGGTTCCTTGGGCTGGATCAGTTCTAAGCTCCTGCTTATGGAGGAGCCACCGTTCAAGCCAGCTGGCAAGCCCTGCGTGCCATGGGAGCCCACTCTGTCAGCCTTCCCTGACTCATTAGCAGCAGCCCCATTGGCCAATTTGCTGGGCATCCTGGACCTCCCATTCACAGTTTTGGCTAAGAGTTCTTCTGTTTCACAGAGATCAAGAGTCAAAAAACATTCTCTAAACTTCTGGAGGTGACTGAGCACTTGCAGAATGGAATTCATGTAGCAGGTGTTCCCCAGGTTCCTGAGCCCTGTCACCCCAGGAGTCATCAGAGGCTTACGCCGGATGGAATAGAACTGCCTGAACCTGCTGCTCTGCATCTGCCTTGAGGTAGGGGAGGCGGTGGCCACCTCCCTGAATTTCCTTGGAATCAAGTTCTCTCTGTGCATGTGAGACAACAGCCTGGCACTCTTCCTGGGAGGAGTGTTTGCCAGCTCCTCCAGGAGCTGTCTCTTCATCTCCTGCCGCCGCTGCCTGGCTGCCTCTTTCTTTTTCTCCAACTCCTCCATTTGCCTCTTCTGTTTTAACTTGAGCTGGCCCCTGGAGCTCTTATCGAACCAGGTCCGCAGCGCCTTCCCCAGCAAGGACTGGCGCCGGTGCCAGAGAGCTGTGAGCATCTGAGACTGTCCCTGAGGGCTCCTTGGATGGCTGCAGAGGTCCTCTCCCAAAGCCATGGAGCGCAAGGTCCTGCCGCTTCTCGCGGCCGGGTCACGCTTTTGACTTTTAATGGCCAGCAGAGAACTCCTCAGCAGCTTCAGATCCCCCTCCGGGTTGTCGTTCAAGACGTAATCCTCACACAGGTAACAGAAGACGTAGAGGTCGTTGACTTCCATGGCCAAGGGGTGCCTGGTTTCCTCAAAGTGTTTCAGTGCATGCTCCTCGATGTACCTCCCACAGGCCACGTGGGAGCACTTCAGACAGGCCCAGATGGATTCGGTTGTCTGGCAGTCCACGCAGTGCCACTTCTGGGGGTTCAGGATAGAGTGGTCCTGGGCGAGTCGTAGCCGCCCAACATGTTTGCATCTATCCATGTCTTACAGAAGTCTTCGCTGCTTTGACCTGGGAAAGCAAAGTGAAAGGAAAGGTCTGAGAGCTGCTGGAGGTAGCTAAATTCATCTCCTCTGCACCAGCTGCAACACGGCCATGGAATCACAGAATCACAGAATCAAGCAGGTTGGAAGAGGGATGAGCCAAGCCCCTTCCCGCAGGGAAGAGCAGGATGAAAGAGGGAGCCCTGGACAGGGCCCCCAAGCAGGTGGAGAACTCACTCAGGCTGCATCAGTGAGATGAAGCAGGAAGGGGGCAGGCAGGACACCTGCAGACAGCTCTAACCTTGCTGGAGATGCTGCTGTGGCTGAAGGACACATTGGGCTTACCAAGGCTCTGGGGCAGGTGGATGGAGCCAAGCACCTTCCCCCAGGGCTGAGGGTAGAACTGGCCAGCACCTGCCTGCAGAGTGCCTGCCAGGGAGCAACTTCAGGCCACCAGCAGCAGCTCAGGTGGTGGTGCAGGGTGGCAAAGGCACGCTGGGAGAGCTGTGCCAGGCTGGGCTATCTCCTGCCCTCATCAGTTTCTGGCTTTTTGAAAGGAAGGAGATAAAAATCAGGAAGCCAGGGAAGAGGCCCAGTGGTGTGCAGCCAGCTGGGCTCTGCGTGCTGCTGTGCTTCGGGAGGCTTCTGCTCCTGCCACTGCTGCTGTCATGGGAGGTGGGGGCAGCTCAAGAGAAGAATCACAGGATTAACCAGCTTGGAAAAGACCTCCAAGCTCATCCAGCCCAACCTAGCACCCAGACCTGGCCAAGCAACCAGACCATGGCACTAAGTGCCCCATTCAGGCTTGGCTTCAACACCTCCAAGGATGGTGCCTCCACCACCTCCCTGGGCAGCCCATTCCAATGGCAACTCACTCTCTCTGTAAAGAACTTCCTCCTAACATCCAGCTGGAAAAGAGCTGTAAAACTATCAAGTCTAACCAGAACCCAGCTATCAGGATCACTAAAACATGTCCTGGAGCATCACCTCTACAGCTCCTTGAACACCTCCAGGGAAGGATGTGGACATGATGGAGGGGGTCCAGAGGAGGGCCATGGAAATGATCAGAGGGTTGGGGCAGCTCTGCTATGAGGACAGGCTGAGGGAGCTGAGGGTGTTCAGTCTGGAGAGGAGGAGGGTCCACAGGGACCTAACAGCAGCCTGCCAGTACCTGGAGGGGGCCTACAGGAAGGATGGAGAGAAGCTATTCACAAAGGCCTGCAGTGACAGGATGAGGGCAATGGGTTCAAGCTTGAGAAGAGCAGATGTAGGCTGAGTGTTAGGAACAAGTTCTTTACTATGGGGGTGCTGGAGCACTGGAACAGGTTGGCCACAGAGGTGGCTGAGGCCCTTTCCCTGGAGACATTCAAGGTGAGGCTTGACTGGGCCTTGGGTGACCTGGGCTAGTGGAGATGTCCCTGCTGACTGCAGGGGGCAGGAATAGATGACCTCTAGAGGTCTCTTCCAGCCCAGCCCATTCTATGATTCTATGGTGACTGCACCACCTCCCTGGGCAGCCTGTTCCAAGCCCTCACCACTCTCTCAGTAGAAAAGTTTTTCCCAGTGTCCCACCTAAACCTCCCCTAGCACAACTCAAACCCATTTTTCTCATCCTATCGCTGACTCCTTGGGAGAAGAGACCAATGCTGCATCTTGCCAACCCCAACTGCAGTTTTCCCTCAACCAACAACATTGTTTCTGCAGCAGGTTTTTTTTCCAAAGCCGTTTTTCAGCACTAGCAGAAGACATTGGACTGACAAGTCCTGCAAAATCAAACTGTCTATCAGTCTGCTAAAGACAGCTGCCAGCATAGCCTTGCTCAACCTGACTGGCTCACTTCCAAGGAAGAGAAGAGGAATTCAGTCCATACCAGCATTTGATCTTTAGTTGCCCTCCTGAAATTGATACACACAAAATGAATTTGGAATTGGAATGTCTGTCATCAGGAACAGCTCTGAGGTTAACTGCTTCTCAAAGCAGCCATGAAAATAGCAGATAATTGTCATGCCCAAGGTGCTTGCAAGCCTGTGGGCTTTATGTCCTACCCTCCAGCTTGCTCATTTCCCACAGTCTTCCAAACTGAGAAGGGGGAGTCTCTTCTAAGTGGTGCCCAGCAATAGGACAAGAGGCAATTGACACAATTTGGAACCTAGGAGGTTCTATCTGAACAGAAGGAGAAACTTCTCTGCAGTGAGAGTGTTGGAGCCCTGGAGCAGACTGCCCAGATTGGAGAGCCTCCAATCCACCCTGACCATTGTGATCCTGGCCAAGCTGCTGTGTGTGCCCTGCTGCAGGGGCGGTTGGACTGGAGCATCTGCAGAGGTCCCTTCCAACCCCCACCAGGCTGGGACTGTGATATTTCAAGGTCTAAACAAATCAGCAGGGGATGAAACTGAAATGTGAAACAGCACATGGTAGTAAACGTGAAGGAACATCTGCACCTGTATGTAGCTGTTGGTTTAGCACCAGCCTTGGCAGAGTTAGAGAAGGTAGGACTTGATCTGAAAGGTCCTTTCCAGCCCAAACAATTCCATGATTCTGTAATTCCATGTTTGCACGACCAGACAGACATCAGCAGCAAAAGCAACTGATTTCCAAAATTGCTACAGTGTGAGTGAGGAGAAATCAAAGCAGGGATACAAGGACCAGAAGGCAAAGAGAGCTTCCACTGCGCCCAGCTGCTCTGCAGCAGATACAAAGAGCAGCAGTGAAACTCAGAGTGCCAGCGCTGTGCTCTCCCTCCCACAGCTCCCTCCAACGCTCTGATCCCCTGGAAGGAGATCAGGACACTGACACACAGCCCAGACCCACCCACTTGCTCACACGTGCTACTCACGGAGTCATTTCTGAACATCCTCTCCTCCTCCACGCAGCATCCAGGGCACGGAACAGCCCCATCTCAGCCAAAGCAGCCCTGGCGGTGCCGGGAGAATTTAATTACTCCTGAAGTCTTCGTTGTAAGGCAGCACAGCTTCAAAGCCCTAGAGAGAGAGAGAGAATATTCTTGTGATGCACAGAAACAAACGCAGAGTGCTGGCAGGGCTGCTTTTGAGCACAATTAATCCCCTCAGTGCAAGGGCTACGAGGTTGTTACAGGGAACAGAATTAGCTGGAAGTCAAAGCAGGAATGCACTGAGGAACCCAAACACTGATGGCAAGACACATCTCATGGAAGGGGTACTCTGGAATTTCGTTTCTCTGCTTTCATTTTCTGCTGCCCTATGAATCTGCTGATCACCTGTAGCCTTTTCCTCGGATGTCTTTTGGAGTGGATGACCTAACATATGGCAGAGGAAAAACAACAACTGTAAGGTTAAAAAGAGAAGGGAATGAAAACATCCAGCTCCTGGGATACCTTCACCTTCAACAGCTCTGGTAACTTGGTGAAAGAAGGAAGGAAGGGATGGAGGGGAAAAAAGGAAACAAAAGGAATCTGTCCTGGATTAAATTTCATGCACAGAACATTTTGGGTTGGAAAGGATCTTAAAGCTCATCCAGTGCCAATCCCCGCCGTAGGCAGGGACACCTCCCACCAGCCCAGGCTGCTCAAGGCTTCATCTAACCTGACTTTGGACACCCCCAGGGAGGTGACATCCAGAACCTCCCTAGGTAGCCTGCTCCAGTGTCTCCCCACTCTGTCGAGAATCCACTTCCCCACTTCCAGTCTAAATCTTCCCTCCTCAAGCTTCAACCCATTCCCTGTCATCCTAACACTACAATCCCTTGTCAAAAGCCCCTCCCCAGCTCTCCTGCAGCCCCCTTCAGGTACTGGAAGGCTGCTCTAAGGTCTCTCTGAAGCCTTCTCTTCTTCAGGCTGAACAGCCTCAACTCTCCCAGCCCTGTCATTCCTCGCTGATTTTTCAGGCAATAAAAATAAAGTAATGAATAGTTGTCAAGTGTGAGCTGCACCAAAATAAGAACCAAGGAGGGAAGAAAAATAGGAGAAAAACCTGCATTTTGCCCCAGGCAGCAAAGGTTGTAGGAACCTCTCTGCTGTAGCAATAACCCATGAAAGACTAAATTAACTTGCTTACACATCTACGGCTCCGGCACTTGAAGACAACACAAAAGCAGTGATAGGAGGGACAGCAGTGAGCTGCAGAGAGTGGTTACAGATGTCACAGGCAGTGTCAGATCTGGCAGGCAGAGTACTTAAAGAAATGGGTTTATGACAGGCAAAGTTCAATACGAGGAAGACCACAGCACACTTCCCCCTGCTCCCCAGCTTTAGGTTTGGTGCTGAAGAGTTGCTTTGAGTGATATGCAGAAAACCTAGCTGACCAGGCTAAGAACACAGGTTTTTTTTGTGCTCCCCCCCTCCCCGGCCCCGGCTTATGCAAATTGACTTTAATTGCCACCTTCTCTTCCTGTGACATTGCTGCTGAAGATGGAAGGGGAAAAAAAAAACCCAACTATCAAAGCCCTTCTGTTCTTTAACTCTGCTCGACTTTTGATTACAGCACAAGTGGCCACTTCAGAATTCAGCTCCACGGAGTGATTCTGCAGTGTCTGAAGAACCATTTGAGTTCTTTAAACCAGTTTAAAAAAACCTCACTGACACCTCCCATTTGGGCTCTGTTCATTTACCCCCATTGCCAGGACCTGGAAAGGCACTTGAGGAAAATGGCTTTTAGGAACAGGGTCTGGAGAACAGGGCTGGTGAGGAGCAGCTCAGGGAATTTGGATTGTTTAGCCTGGAGAAGAGGAGGCTGAGGAGAATCATAGAATCAGTCAAGGTTGGAAGGGACCACAAAGAGCAGCCAGTCCCAACCCTCCTGCCATGGCCAGGGACACCCTACCCTAGAGCAGGCTGCACACAGCCTCAGCCAGCCTGGCCTCAAACACCTCCAGCCATGGGGCCTCAATCACCAACCTGGGCAACCCATTCCAGCCTCTCACCACTCTCCTGCTCAACAGCTTCCTCCTCACATCTAATCTGAATCTCTCCACCTCCAGCTTTACTCCATAAAACCTCACTGCTAACTGCAACTGTCTGAAAGGAGGCTGGAACAAGCTGGGGGTTGGTCTCTTCTCCCAAGGAACAAGCAATAGAATGCAAGGAAACAGCCTCAGGTTGCAGCAGGTGAGGTTTAGGTTGGAGATTAGAAGATTCTTCCCTGAAAGGGTTCTCTGAGACTTGGCACAGTCTGCCCAGGGAGGTGACTGAAGCCCCATCCCTGGTGGCATTTAAAAGCTGCAGAGATGTGGTACTGAGGGCCATGGTTCAGTCCCAGCCTTGGTAAAGTTAGAGAATGGTTGGACTGGATGAGCTTAAAGGGCTTTGCCAACCACAACAACTCCATGCAATCCTGCACTAAACAAAGGACTGCTCTGGTCTCCTTCTTCCAAGTTGGAAGCATCCATTCCCACCTTCCTCTCCCTTTCCTCCCTGACCTTTTTACCTCTCTTTCTCCTTTATTCTTCTGCTCAAGTGTTGCTAGAAAATAGTGGAATAATCTTGTCTAGCCTTGGTGAGACCAAGTGGCACAGATTCCAGCTTGAAAGAGTATAGACACTGTGGTAACATTGACAGCCTTCATTTACATAAAAGAATACTAATTATGTTGTATCATCAACATCTGTGATTCTGCTCACTGCCATATGCGACAGCATTGGGAATTTAACCCTTGAGTCCCAGCAGCAGCTCTGAGCTTCGTGCTGGGGAACAATAAAGGGGGCCTTAAAAAGACCATTTGCTACAGGCCACCGAAACAGCCTCCGAGCACTGTCGCTCCCCAGCTCTGCGAGGGGCTCAGGACACAAAATCTGCAAAGGAGGTGGAATTTATCTTCCATTTCCAAGGCAAAAGAAACAATGCTGCTATGTTGCTAGTTTCAGCTGGGTACCAGGCTAGAAGGGAATCAATCACACAGCAGATACAGTGCATTAAAGAACCATGTTTAACAATGAAGGAGGCTGTCAGTATATAAATTACAAGGCTTTTGTCAACTGCTTTTTTGCTTTTCCTGTGTGGGCCAGCAAGATTTCCTGTTTGAGCAGGAGAATTTAACAGCCTTGGTCAGTTAACAAAGCAGCTTTGTTACACCTTAATTCAGTGATTGCCAGCACAAAAGCATCTTTGATACCGCATGTGGCAATCCCCACCTGTTTCCCTTTAGGTGCCTACCGATCCTTCCCTTTCAAACCTAAGCCCTAAACCTATCCACTGCAGTGGCAAGTGGGAAAGGAACGATGTTTATTTAACCCAACCCACTCAAACGAGATGTCTTTGCAACTTCCTCAGATCCAGTCTTCTGCTTTTCACCGGGGTGAGTCCATGTCAGAGCTGAGCAGGGCTGCTGGAGCATCGCCACCGCTCACCACAGCCTGCCACACCAGGCTGCAGGATTCCTTCTTCCTATGCAAAATGCCTGCTACTGCCTCATATTTTTGACCATTTTCATGAAAAAAAAAGAAGAAAACCAAATTAAATTGGTTCTCTGGTGTTGTGCAACACGTGCACTCAAGGCAGCTGGAGCATCTCTGCAGGCTCAGCCCTGCCATCCCAGAGGCACAGAGACTAAAGCAGGCACTGACAGACAGGAGCACGATTAAGAACAAAAATTCTTCCCCACGTCGACACAGGTAAACAAAGAGCTTGCCACAAGCCAGAACAAAAGGCACAGGCTAAGGGAAGAAATTACAAAGCTATGATTAAAGGAAAACGCAAAGCTGAGTCAGAACCTGTAAACAGCTGCGGGAAGAGGAGAACAAACCTCGGCGAGATTACAGGACTGGAGCTGCTTGGAGATACTGCAACAACTGGACACAAAAGGTGTGGTTGAGGTGACGAGGCCTGAGCAACACCAGAGTTTAATGATGGAGAATGAACACCTTCCATTTGAAGGTCTTGGAAGTAAACAGGCAGAACTTGATCCTGCTTTGGTGGGGGGAGTTGCAGTAGATCACAGAATCAGTGAATGGCTCAGGTTCAAAGGGACTTCAGAGATTATCCCTTCCAACCTCCCCACCATGGGCAGGGACACCTCTCAATTAGACTCAGCTGCTCAAGGCTTCATCCAACTTGGCCTTGAACGCCCCCAGGCAGGAGGCAGCCACAACCTCCCTGGGCAGCCTCTTCCAGAGTCTCACCACCCTCCTGCTGAAGAACTTCTTCCTCAGCTCCAGTGCTATCCTGCTCTCCTTCAGCCTCAAACCATTCCCCCTTGGCCTGTCTCTAGACACCCTCAGGAAAAGTCCCTCTGCAGCCTTCCTCCAGGATCCCTTTGGGTATTTGGAAGGTAGTTCTGAGGTCCCCCTGGAGTCTTCTCCTCTCCAGCTCCCTCATTCTGTCCTCACAACAGAGATGCTCCATCCCTTGGATCATGTTGGTGGCCTCCTCTAGACTCTCCCCAACAGCATGCTGGGGACATCAGAACTGGCTGATCTCTAGAGGTCCCTTCCAGCCCCTAACATTTAGTTCTCTTTGCAGTGACACTGCACCAGCTTTATTTCTTGGGTTTATAGGTTTTCTCCATCAAGGCAGATCTCATTTTAAGATGTATCTATAAACTTGTCCTTTCTCACCTACTCTTCCTTTCTCCACCCACTCTGAAGGGTGGAGGAAGGAAAAGAAGGGAGGAAGAACAATTTAATTGCTCTGCATATGGAGAAGCAGCATGGAGCTGCACTGCAATAAAACTGAAAGGGAGTTAAAAATGAAACAAAGTAATAGGAAAATAAAGCATAAAAGATCAATAAGGGCACTGCTTTAGCCAGTAATGCTCTAGAAGTGGCCTGAAGAACTCTCACCTTGCAAATCACAGGCACTGACTCAGACTCTGTTTTCTTCTCTTGTGTGGCTCAAAATCACAGAATTTCAGGGGCTGGAAGTGACCTCAAAAGATCATCCAAGTCCAACCTCCCTGCCAGAGCGTGGGAAAAAAAACCAAACCAAAGCAAACTTATGGCAAGATCCTGTAAGAGTTTGAAGAGCCAAACACAGGAGAAATAATTTGGCTTCTGATCCTAAAAGAGTGTTAAAATGAACTACATGATTTCATTACGGTTCTTTGTCTCGTTGTTACTCGTTTGGGACTTGATTAAAGCCATCTGCACAGAGCTGTCCACAGCAGCTACTTTCTGTTGCTAAAGAAATGTGCACAAAGGAAAAAAATATAAAGGAAAAGGAAGTTTAGGGATCAGAAAAGCTGCTGGATGTCCAACCCTGGAAATGAGATGCACCTTTTGTTTGTCTGAGAGGCAATTCCAGGAGCAGGAAGAGTTTTTTCAGTACTGACACAAAGTCATCCTGATGGATATAGAATCATAGAATCAAGCAGGTTGGAAGAGAGCTCCAAGCTCCTCCAGCCCAACCTAGCACCCAGCCCTAGACAATCAACCAGACCATGGCACTAAGTGCCCCAGCCAGGCTTGGCTTCAACACCTCCAGCCACAGCCACTCCACCACCTCCCCGGGCAGCCCATTCCAGTGCCAATCACTCTCTCTGACAACAACTTCCTAACAACATCCAGCCTCAACCTGCCCTGGCACAGCTTGAGGCTGTGTCCCCTTCTTCTGTTGCTGGGTGCCTGGCAGCAGAGCCCAACCCCACCTGGCTACAGCCTCCCTGCAGGCAGCTGCAGGCAGCAATGAGGTCACCCCTGAGTCTCCTCTGCTGCAGGCTGCACACCCCCAGCTCCCTCAGCCTCTCCTCATAGGGTTTGTGTTCCAGGCCCCTCCCCATCTTTGTCGCCCTTCTCTGGACATGTTCCAGCACCTCAGCATTTCTCTTGAATTGAGGGGCCCAGAACTGGACACAATATCTTATATGATGTGGGAAGCTCCCATTGAATGATACAGAGACAGGCTGAGAGAGTTGGGGCTGTTCAATCTGGAGAAAAGGAGGCCCCAAAGAGACCTTATTGTGGCTTTCCAGTATCTGGAAGGAGCTACAGGAAAACTGGGGAGGGACTTTTTATGGTGTCAGGTAGTGACAGGACTAGGAGGAATGGAGCAAAACTAGAACTGGGGAGATTCAGATTGGATGTTAGGATGAAGTTCTTCAGCATGAGGGTGGTGAGACTCTGGCACAGATTGCCCAGAGAGGTGATGGAAGCTTCATCCCTGAATGTTTGATGGAAGCCTCATCCCTGAATGTTTTAAGGCCAGGCTGGATATGGCTCTGAGCAGCCTGATCTAGTGTGAGGTGTCCACACCCATGGAAGTGGGGCTGGAACTGGATGAGGTCCCTTCCAGCCCTGACAATGCTGTGACTCTATGATTCTTTCATTCACAGAATGATAGAATGGCTCAGGTCAGAAGGGACCTCAGAGATCATCTACTTCACCCTCCCCACCATGGGCAGGGACACCTCCCACCAGCTCAGGTTGCTCAAGACTTCATCCAACCTGGCCTTGAACACTTCCAGGGAAGAGGCATCCACAACCTCCCTGGGCAGCCTGCTCCAGTGTCTCACCACCCTCACTGCAAAGAATTCCTCTCTAACAAGCAGTCTAAATTTCCCCTCCACATTCCAGCAGAGAAAACAGCAGCACAAACAAACGGATGCCAGCACCCTGCCACCTGAGCAAAACGTTCAAGGAGCAATTTCAGCTTCTCTTGCTCCAAAGGGGGCACTGATACGCTCAGACAGGAATAAGTTTCTCCCTTGCCTCCTCCAGTTCAAACCCTGCTGGGTTTTAGACTTCCAAATTGCATCTCCAAAGAGTAGCAATAGCCCTGGAGATTTTGTCAGTTCTCCTGACAGTATATTCTCTAGAAAACTGGCAGCTTTCTCCCCTGCAATTGCTGGGTTCTCTCTATCCAGGATGACACAAGATCGAGTTAGTTACAGGCAAATTAACACAGCTGACAGGGGAAAAAAAAAGGAGGAGGAAAACACAGGAGGCAGTTTGAGATGATTCAGGATTCAGTGCTTCTTTGAAAAGTAAAGGAATTAAACAGATACTGTGCATACAGGAGCAAACTGCCAGGTAACAGAGAGAAACAGGAGGCTTGAGCTGTGACAGCAAAAGTGGTCACTGATCCTCCTTCCCTCCTGGCCTCCTCAAGCATCCACCTCACTGAAATCATAGAATCAGTGAGGTTGGAAAAGGCCTCTAAGAACAGGTCCAACCTTCTACCCAACACTTCCATGACCACTAGACCACATCCCCAAGTGCCACATCCATTTGTTCCTTTAACACCTCCTGGGGTGGTGACTCCACCACCTCCCTGGGCAGCTTGTTCCAACCCCTGAGCACTCTGGCAGGAAATACCCAACCTAAACCTCCTCTGCTGCAACTTGAGCTCCTTCCCTCTTACCCTGTCATTAGTTACTAAGGAGATGAGGCCAACGCCAGCCTCTCTCCAACCTCTTTTTGGGTAGCTGTAGAGAGCAATGAGGTCTCCTCTCAGCTTCCTCAGGCTAAACAACACCTCCTACGACCTGCTCTCCAAATCCATCCCCAGCTTCACGGCCCTAAATCCTCTACCTCAACCCAAATTCTTGCCAAATTCTGAAACACTGCCCCCATGGGTACCTGGAAGCTGGCTGATGTCCTGCAGGAGTCATGGCAAACTCCAAGGCCTACAGCTGGTTTCACTACAGGCACTGGAAGACCCACACACACTATTCAACTCTGAAGCTGTAATCACAAGGGAGCTGGAGGAAAATGTGACTTTTCCTGCCAGCTTCCACAGCAAGCTCTGTTTTATTAACTCCTTTAAGTTAATTATAACTATGTCAATGTTAAACTGTTTCTGGGAGCTCACACTGTGCTGGAAGAATCTGCTCTAGGCTCAAACCCAGTATGGCAGGAATAGGTTTGCAAAGAAATCTTCAATCATTGCAAAAAAATCCCAACCACAACCAAACTCAAAACCCTTCAAAACCTCCAAAGCACTCCAACACACAAGGATTAAGGAAAATCTTATTCCCTGCCCTGGCATCCTCAGTGGGAGTGAATATTGTGATTCCTGCAGGACTCTATTCTCTGAATCATCTTGGAAAGCTGAAATTGGTGGATTTTGGTTCATATCTGATTTGGGAGTACAATGGAGCACAGTCACTATGATGTGTTGAGCACAAACAGCTTCAAATGTTTCATACTCCACGGCAAGAAGGACAGGTCTCGAGGAGATCAAACACCAACCTACCTCCAAAAACTGGTTGTGGTCCCTACAAAGTTCAGTTCACACAGAGTTAGGGGGACAGCTGAGAGAAGACAAGCACTGGATTCATGTTCCCAGGTGGCCATGAGACCCCATGGCATCCTGGGCTGGCACAGGAGCAGTGTGGGCAGCAGGACAAGGGAGGTCCTTCTGCCCCTGTGCTCAGCACTGCTCAGGCCACACCTGGAGTGCTGTGTCCAGTTCTGGGCTCCTCCATTGCAGAGAGATGTTGAGGTGCTGGGAGTGGTGCAGATAAGAGCAGCAAGGCTGGGGAGGGGCCTGGAGCACAGCCCTGTGAGGAGAGGCTGAGGGAGCTGGGGGGGTGCAGCCTGCAGCAGAGGAGGCTCAGGGCAGAGCTCATTGCTGTCTGCAGCTGCCTGCAGGGAGGCTGTGGCCAGGTGGGGTTGGGCTCTGCTGCCAGGCACCCAGCAACAGAAGAAGGGGACACAGCCTCGAGCTGTGGCAGGGCAGGTTGAGGCTGGATGTTAGGAGGAAGTTGTTGGCAGAGAGAGTGATTGGCACTGGAATGGGCTGCCCAGGGAGGTGGTGGAGTGGCTGTGGCTGGAGATGTTGAAGCCAAGCCTGGCTGGGGCACTGAGTGCCATGGTCTGGTTGGTTGGGCAGGGCTGGGGGCTAGGTTGGGCAGGGCTGGGGGCTAGGTTGGGCTGGCTGAGCTTGGAGCTCTCTTCCAACCTGCTTGATTGTATTATTTTAACAGATGTAAATAGCCCAAACCTTCCAGTTCAGAGACGTTAACACTTCACTACCACAAGGTGTGACATAAAATCTGTTACTACCACAAGGTGTGACATAAAATCTGTTAGGCACCAGGCAGCAACATGAAACAGGTATCTATCTATCCACCCATCACTTTTGCAGGTACTATAAGCATGGAATTACAGAATGGTTTAGGTAGGAAAGGACCTTTAAAGATCACCTAGTTCCACCCCCCTGCCATGTGCACAGACACTTCCAACTAGACCAGCTGGCTCAAGGCCCAAATCAACCTGGCTTTGAACACTTGGAGCCTCCACAGATTCTCTGGGCAACCTCTTCCAATGTCTCACCACCCAAATGGGCAAGATTTTCTTCTACTATCTCACCTCAATCCAGCTTCTTTCAGTCTGAAGCCATCATTCCTCATCCTGTCCTCATAGAATTCTATGATTCTTTCACCACATGCCTTTGTAACAAGTCCCTCTCCAGCTCTCTCCTGTAGCCCCTCTTTGGGGGTAGAGAAAGCTGCTAAAGCTTAATTCAGTGCTTAGGGAATGGAGCAAGGACAGAAAAACTCCTAATTTTCCTGAAATTCTGCATATTGATTACTTCAGGAAAAGAAATTCTGTCTCCAAGACCATTTTAAACACAACTGATGTACTTAAACCTCAGGCTGCATGCAACCCCAAATGTGCTGTTACCCTGTTTAGACTCATCAAGGCTGAAAATAACATGAAATGTTCCCATCCCTATTCCTAAATCTATTCAATGCCTGGAACAGATAAAACAACCTTATCCTGCCTTTTTTTTAACCTTTGCTGTTACAACTTATTGTGCTTAGTGTGCTGGTTCAGCTGTGCCACCCAAATCAAGCTCTCTGAAGTCAGATACCCTCTTTCTCAGAGAGGCTTGCTGGTAAAATCTTAAGTCAGGGGAAAAAAAAGACAACCCAAACCACCAAACTCCTTTTGTTTGGTTAGGATGAATTTATGACTCAAACAAAAGCTTCCATGCTGCCTGCTGTCCTCAAAGAGCAATAACTCATCCTTCATCCAGGCCAACAAATAGCTGCAAATGTGCATGTGTCTTCCATCCACATTTCTTCCCCATGAAGATCCTCCCCAACAAGAGACAGCTCAGTATTCCCTAGGAATGGATCCAGCAGCTCATGCTTTGAAACTAAGCACAGGAAGGCAAAGAGAAGGTGAAGTTCTTCAGTTCACAGATCATTTCAGTAGAGCCCTCCTCACCATTCTGGCACTGACACTGCTCTACACTTTGCTCTGCTGAGACCTCACCTGCAGCACTGTATCCAGCTCTGGAGCCCTCAGCATCGGAAGGACATGGACCTGACCAAGTAGGTTCTGAGGAGGGTTGCAAAGATGATCAGGGGGCTGGAGCACCTCTCATAGCTAAAAGCATAGGGGAAAAGAAGACTCCTGGGAGCTCCAGCTTCTTCCAGTCTGAAGCCATCACTTCTTTCCTGTCACTCCATGCCTTTGTAAAAAGTCCCTTCCCAGCTCTCCTGTAGCCCCCTTCAGGCTGCTCGAAGGTCTCCCTGGAGCCTTCTCCTCTCTAGGCTTCCCCATCACTCTCAAGCCTGTCACCATAGCAGAGGTGCTCCAGCCCTCTGATCATCTTTGTGGCCTCCTCTGGACCCACTCTGAACAGTACCATGTCCTTCTTGTGTTAGGGGCTTCAGAGCCAGACCCAGCACTGCAAGTGGAGTCTCAGCAGAGAGGTGCGGAGGATCAGAATCTCCTCCCTCCCCCTGTTGCCACGGATGCAGCCCAGGACAGGGCTGCAAATGCACATTTTCACCTCATGCTGAGCTTCTCAGGAACCAGCAGCCCCAAGCCCTTCTCCTCAGCATTGCTCTCTATCCATTCTCTGCCCAGCCTGGATTTGTGCTGGAGATTGTGAACTTCACGAGGCTGCTATTGGCCTCTTGAACCTTTAGACTTTAGCTTTAAGAAGAGCTTCTCAAGGCACTCCCACAACCAACATTTTTATTCTTTAGGGTCACTGTAAACCAAGCAAACACACAAGATACATGTCCTGCAGTTCCCTGAAAATGAGGGAAGTTACTGCCTAACAGCCCTGGATGTTAAAAAGCATTATTAAAATACTATATACTCCTTAGTTCCTGGCTTTCTGGAAGTTAATGTTTCTTCCTTTATTGTAACCCATAAAATCCTTCCCTCTCCTCACTCTCCTTTTCATAGGCTGCCAAGGTTTTATCTTTTGCTTTGGCTTTTTAAAGTGTTAATAAGCTGGGGGAACACAATCTGGATGCATGCTGGAAAAGAGGCACTCACAAGACATTAAAACAATTCACAGCATTGCCAGGCCAGAAGGGACAGAGTCCACACAGAAACTCCACTGCTGCTCACAGCTGCAGGAGCTTGAAACAATCACAGCAAATTGAATGCTCAGAACCAAAGACAGCAAAGTGGTTTGCATTAGAGCAGTCTGAAAGTAGGTTCTAACTGCCTGATGCAAGTAATTTAATTTTATGAGTCAAGCAACCAACTTTAGAACCTAGGAATTCCCAATTAATTCTCCTTCCATAATTGTGACAACACCAGAGAGCGACAGGCCAAAGTATTTTAAAGTTTTCTACCTATCTGCCCTCAAATATTATCATAGAATCAAGCAGGTTGGAAGAGACCTCCAAGATCATCCAGTCCAACCTAGCACCCAGCCCTGCCCAACCAACCAGACCATGGCACTCAGTGCCCCAGCCAGGCTTGGCTGCAACACCTCCAGGCACAGCCACTCCACCACCTCCCTGGGCAGCCCATTCCAGTGCCAATCACTCTCTCTGACAACATCTTCCTCCTAGCATCCAGCCTATACTTCCCCCAGCACAACTTGAGACTGTGTCCCCTTGTTCTGTTGCTGGTTGCCTGGGAGAAGAGACCAACCCCACGTGGCTACAATGTCCCTTCAGGTAGTTGTAGACAGCAATGAGCTCTGCCCTGAGCCTCCTCTTCTGCAGGCTGCACCCCCCTAGCTCCCTCAGCCTCTCCCCATAGGGTTTGTGTTCCAGGCCCCTCACCAGCTTTGTTGCCCTTCTCTGGATACATTCCAGCACCTCAGCATCTCTCTTGAATTGAGGGGCCCAGAACTGGACACAGCACTCCAGGTGTGGCCTGAGCAGTGCTGAGTACAGGGACAGAATAACCTCCCTTGTCCTGCTGGCCACACTGTTCCTGATGCAGGCCAGGATGCCATTGGCTTTCTTGGCCACCTGGGCACACTGCTGGCTCATCTTTAGCCTACTATCTATCAGTACCCCCAGGTCCCTTTCCTCTTGGCTGCTTTCCAGCCACTCAGTCCCCAGCCTGTAGTGCTGCTTGGGGTTGTTGTGGCCGAAGTGCAGAACATGGCCTTGTTTAATGTCATCCCATTGGCCTCTGCCCACCCATGCAGCCTTTCCAGGTCCCTCTGCAGGGCTCTCCTACCTTCCAATGGATAAACACCTGCTCCTAGCTTGGTGTCACCTGCAAACTTACTGATGCTGGATGCAATCCCCTTGTCCAGATCATGAATAAAGATATTGAACAGGACTGGACCCAGCACTGATCTTTGGGGAACACCACTAGTGACAGCTGCCAGCTGGATGTGGCACCATTCGCCACCACTCTCTGGGCTCTGCCATCTAGCCAGTCATTACTCCTGAAACTCTGCCTTAGTAACAGAGCTTTAAGGGAGGCTGTCAGAGACTGAGGTAAACATGTCCCAACATCTCAGACAAAAAACTTGTTTTGAGCTACATTTCTGAGAAATGCTAAGCAACCATCCTGTTTGTACTCACTGTCCCAAAAATCCCCTCCTGCATAGCTCAGACCCCCAAGAGCTGCCCAATATGCAACAACTGGACAAGAAACCAGCCAGGGAATGCAGAGTGAGCTTGTGCAAGCTACCATGGGACCACCTGCCTGACTGCTCAGCCTGCACGGACTGAAAGACCACCATTCTGGATCACCACCCCTGGAACTGAGCTCCTGTCACCTATCACATACAGGAGGTGAGGGCTTCCTGTTGTGCCAGGTGATGCTGATTCTGACCCAACTGCAGTCTGACAGCTCCTGGTTTATCAACAGCAGCCAGCACTTCAGAGAAACCAGCCAGACAAGGGGGGGCTCGACCATGGAAACCCCCTGCCACACCCAGCATGCCCAACACCACTGGACAGTGGGTTTGGCTAAGCAAATCACTCCTGGAAAATGCTAAGTGATTCTCAGAAAACCCTGAAAATTCAATGAGGCAGGCAGGGAAAAGAAGCTCTGAGCTGCAGATGAAACCTTCCCATCCACTCCCCTCAAACAGACTTGGGGGACACTGAAAGACTCCAGGGTGACCTCTTTTCCTCTCTGCGTGGGAGTATTTCATTCTTTTCTTTCTCTTTTCTCTTCCCCAATCTCTCTTTCTTTCTCCCTCTCCCCATCCCTATCCTCATGTCTATGCAATAAAGCTAGCCTATGTGACACATAGATGGAGATTCAAACTAAATATTAGGAAAGGGATCTTAACTGTGAGGGTGGTGAGACACTGACACAAGTTACCCAGGGAGGTTGTTAAGCACAGAAGGCTTCTGTGCTCCACAACTTCCCTGGAGGTGTTCAAGGCCAAGTTCAACCTCCCTGGAGGTGTTCAACCTCCCTTCTGTGCTCCACAACCTCCCTGGAAGTGTTCAAGGCCAGGTTGGATGAGGCCTTTAGCAACCTGTTCTAGTGGGAGGTGTCCCTGCCTATGGCAGGGGGTTGGAACTGGCTGAGCTTTGAGGTTCCTTCCAATCTAAACCATTCTGTGATTCTATGATTCTATGACACAATTTGTACCTTAATTCTGTGCCTGAGAATCCTGACCTCCCACACCTGGAATTCCTCCAGACTGGAACAGAGACAAAATTAGTGTTCAAGACTCCAAGCTCAAAAGAGCTACATCAGTTCTCACTGAAACTTCACTTTGGGGGGATTACTACTCAGACTGATCTCTCTTTCCTTCAGTTTCACACTCACCACTGCCTAATTCAGCAAGCATTCAAGTTCATTGAGACTGGTTAAAAGGTCAGAGTTCCTGCTAAGGTATCCAGGGGTCAGGACCTGTGTGCAACTGAACAAGACACTTCAGGAATAATTAGCAAGGCACAAGTTAAACCAAACCAGGTTCTGTTTCAGCAGAGCCCAACAAAGAAGGAATGGAGGACATAAAACTTTCCCTATTATTCCTTTTAGTCATAGCCTGCTAGGAAGCAGCCACAAAAAGCTGTGTTTCTGCAGACAGCATCCAGCATTACTTCTTCTGACCATGCTCCTTAGGTATTATTTCTCACCATTCAGTGCACATCATAGAATTAGTGTGGTTGGCAAAGCCCTTTTCTAACCATTTTCCAACTCGACCAAGTCTGGGGGCTAAACCATGGCCCTGAGCACATCTCTGCCTCTTTGACATGCCTCCAGGGACAGGGATTCAGCCACCTCCCTGGGGAGTCTGTTCCAGTGTTTCAGAACTCTAATTTATCACCAGTTTAACCCTAAGTTTATCACCAGTTGTCACAGAAACAATACATTGAGTTAAGCTTTGCAGCAATAGCTCAGGTATTTTGGATGAAAACTATCTAAACTCATATGCTCCACCTTCAGTAGGGAGAATTCCACTCAATTCCCACCCATCTTCACAGTGACACCAACAAAATTGCCCCCTCCTTGGAAGTGTTCAAGGCCAGATTGGATGGAGCCTTAAGCAATCTGGTCTAGTGGAAGGTGTCCCTGCCCATGGTGGGGAGGTTGGTGTAGATGACCTCTGAGGTCACTTCCAACCTGAGCCATTCTGTGATTCTATGATCTTGTCTATCTCTTACTCAAGGCAGGGAGCTTGGGACTGGATGATCTTTAAGGTCCCTTCTGACCTAAACCATTCTGTTAATCTGTGAAAACAAATCAGTACTTTCCACTTTTGTCAAAGAGCTTCTTTAGCAAGCTCAGAACCAGCTTTACTCTGCCCTTGCTCCAGCATCTGCAAATCCTGGGGACTTTTCTATCAGAAGACAAGTAATTTTAATCAAGCAACTCAAATCCTCACTGCACAGGTACAAGGTGAAGTTTTCCAAGCTCTGGCACATCAGAGAATCCTCTAGGGCTGCTGCCTGGGCACAGAGGAGGAAAGGCTGCGGCAGACGAATTGAACAGCCCTGGCATTCAGCAGCAGACTAACAGCCTCTTGGAGAATCTCTTTGTGACAGACACAAAGAGGGATTAGAGCCGAGAGGGAACACTTGGTTAAGTTATGGGTAGTCCTCTGCCGTTCTTCCTCCCCCATTTTAATTCACATTCATCTTGGCAAAATCTTAGACAGACTATTAACTAATCTGAAACAACATCACAGCTGATACAACACATAAAGCAATCAGTCAAATGAACATGTCAGTGCCATCTACCGAGGCAATAAAGAACCAGACAACCCCAGAAGGCTGGGGCTTATTATCTTCACAGCCATAATGAATAGGCAAAGAGTATTAAACATAAGCACGGTATTCCACTGTCACATTTGGCTGTGTTTTTAAGCAGGGAAGGTGCTTTGGAGCTGTTTGAGGAGCAGGGATTACAAGGAAATGAAAACAACGAAGGGTTTCGACACACCTCTCCGTCGTTTGCTTTTCCTTCACTTGCCAATCAACCCCTCCGAGGTCTTTTAAAACCCTGAGCGAGTGAAACAGAACAGCAGCTAGAAAATTGTCTCTGGGTTTTAATCAAGGCTGTTAACTGGTAAATGGAGTAAATCACAGTGACCAATTCATCCAAATGCAGCGAGGACTTCTGGGTTTTTATTCATCTAACCAACAAAACCCCCAACAGCAGCCCCAAGGTGCTCAACAGTAGAATAATAAATATCATTTGGCCAGCAGCTTTTGTGCAGCCCTGCACAGGAGGGTGCTGCCATGTCCTCAGCTCTACAAGCAGCAAAAGATCAGGCCCAGCCTTCACTTGGACCCCTGGGCTGGACCAAGGTCTGCTCTGTTTTCTTGTCAACAAAGAATTAGAGAGATTTACATTTCCCTTTCCCTCTGCTTAACTGATGGGCTTGGTTTGTGGCTGAGGGGGTGGGGTGGTGGGGGAATATCTATACAGCAAAGCCTCCTCTTCCTGGCTGTGCAAAAGGAGACCTGGAGGGGCACTGATGAAACAGAAGTGTATTTCAATCTCAACTTTCCCAACCTCCACCCTACCAGCTGCCATACAAGATCTGAGCCCTTGTTTGCTGGTACATAAGGAATGATTCCACTTGCTCAAATGCTCCTTCTTTATTTTGTTCCTCCCCCCCCCACCTCCATTTCCTGATGGAATGATTCCTAATTTGCATTTATGAGTCCAGTTGTGGCTGCAATCCTGCTCTATGAATCACAGGTGTTATCAGGGAAGTGGTGCCTTTGTCCTCACCACAACACAGTGACAGAACAGAGTGAGGTAGGAAAGGGGAACCCGATTTGCAGGGTATCAGGTTGTTAATCTTCTTTAAGAACTGAAGATCAACTCAGGCCTGATTCTAGAGCAGCTGTTATTTTCATAAACTATCTGACTAAGAGATTTGACTTCATCACATCAATTTGTCTTGGGGTGAAACCACAATAGGATGAGGAAAGGAAGGAGGGAGAGCTGAATTTGGTTTGGATGTCATGATCCAGTGCCTCAAAAAGCAGTTCCTTGAACCTTGCAGGCCAAGAGAGGGGATTCTTCCCTATTACACTGCTCTTTTGGAACTCCACCTTGAATACTGCATCCAGTTGTGGTGTCTCCAGCATAAGGAGGACACAGAGCTGCTGGCCTCCAGAGGAGGCCACAAAGATGATCCAAAGGCTGGAGCATCTCTGCTGTGAGGACAGAATGAGGGAGCTGGGAGTGTTCAGCCTGGAGAAGACTCCAGAGGGACCTTAAAGCTACTTTCCCTTGCCTAAGAGGATCCTGCAGGAAGGCTGCACAGGGACTTTTCATGAATATGTCTACAGACAGGGTAAGGAGGAATGGTTTGAGCTGAGGGACAGCAGGGTTAGACTGAATCTGAGGAAGTTCTTCAGTAAGAGGGTGTTGAGACTCTGGAAGAGACTGCCAAGGAGGTTGTGGCTGCCTCCTGCCTGGGGGTGTTCAAGGCCAGGATGGATTAGGCCTTGAGCAGCTGAATCTGGTTGAGAGGTGTCCCTGCCCATGGTAGGGAGGGTGGAGTAGATGATCTCTGAGGTCACTTCCAACTTGAGCCATTCTGTACTTCTATGATTCCAGTTGTGTAATACAGAGAGTATTATTTTCCTTATTCAGTGACTCACTCATTTCCAGTGTCCAAACCACCAAGTTGAGCAGCCACACTAACAAACCAGCCTGAAAGGTTTGGAGAAAGAACAGCATCAATTTCCAAGCAGAATTCTTCAGCCCACCTGGCTATTTTCACTCTCTCTCCCAAATATTCCATTTCCTCAAAGTAAACTAACCCTAGCAAGAGAGATCTTCATGCCTGCTCTCATTCAGGTGAATTAACTATTCTTAGTTAAATAGATTTGCTTCCAGTCTTAGTCTGATGACAGATTAACTCATGACTGGTAGGATTATAGACTTACCTCTGGAACTGAATCACTTTTGAATCTGAGTTATAGCTATTAGTTCTCTAAAAGCTCAGCTGAACAGCTTTTTGTAGCTCCTTTGTATTTTGGAAAGAATGATTAAACATGACTAAATCCAAGCTGAGGGCTCCTACTCACAACTCCAGTCTGTAAACAGCTGATTTAACTTTCCCCCCCTCCCTTAGCAAAGAACAGCTGAATTTTAAATGGATTAAAAAGAATGAAAATATCTTTTAAGGCTAGAATACTTCTCAAAATTACAATGTATTTGCCATGTTTGGTGGGTTTTAAGCACATAAACCCCCTGTGTCACTTGTTACTGAGGGGAAGAGATCAACTCCCACCTCACTCAAACCTTCAGGGAGCTGTGCTGAAGTCTCCCCTCAGCCTCCTTTTCTCCAGATTAAAGGCCCAGGTTCTTTCAGCTGCTCCTCACCTGCCCTGTTCTCCACATCCTTCCCCAGCTTTGTTGCCTGGCTCTGGACATGCTCCAGCCTCTCAATGTCTTTCTTGGAAAGGAGAGCCCAAAACTGAGCCCAGTACTCAAGGTGTGGCCTCACCATTGCTCAGTACAGAGGAGCAATCCCTGCACTGGTCCTGCTGGCCAGGATGCTGGTGGCCACCTGGGAACACACTGGTTCATATTCCTCCTATATTTCCATGAGGGAAGGAATGGATGGGACAGTGAGAAAAGAAAAAAATCTCCCCTAAAAAGCAGAACTAAACCCACCCTGTTAAGGAATGTAACTGGATGGAAGCAGGAGGCATGAAATTGCAGAGTTTAGTAGCATCCTGTGAGCAGACCTCCTCGGGTTGCAAGCCCAAGCAGCCAACTGCAGATTTACATCCCCAGCAGAGGATGTTTTTTTCTTCTTAACACACAATCCAAGTTTCAGTTAATTCATCCTTAAGTACCCCTCTGGCTGATATTAAACCAGGCACAATCTCTGCATTAGAATGCATCACTTTGGGCATTTGTGATTGGCAAATCTCTGAGCATACCAAAGCAGACTGTGCTGGCCAGTCTGTAAATGACAGAATGGTTTGGGACCTTAAAGATCAACTAGTTCCAACCCCTGCACCACGGGCAAGGACACCTTCTACTAGACCAGGCTGCTCAAAGCCCTTGAATGCCCTCAGGGAAGGGGCAAATCAATCTTTAGATCTCATCCTCCACCCAGAAACAAAACCAACTCGTGTATCAAAACCTCCCAGTGAACAGAAACCCAAACCATTCTTAGTCCAAAAAGATTGGAGCTCCTTATTTCAGTGAGTTACACAGCTCTGCAGAGGTGGCTGGGGGAAGGAGGGGGAAGGGATTCATGTCCAACTTCATTTGCTAAAATTTAGTCTATGAAAAAATGATTTGCTCAGATAGACTACAGCTCAATATTGATGCAGATAATGTTCGAGCTAGAAGTCAGCCACAAATCTCTATCATTTGCTCAATACACAAGGTACTTGTTATTCAGCTGGAACACATTTAATATACACCAGCATGTGAAATCCTCAACTAGCTAAAATTGGTGGGTGCAGTTTAGCTTCAGCACCAGGCAAGAGACAAATGGGGTCCCATCGTGCTGAAAGAAAGGAAGGATTTAATCTAAAGCAAGGATTTGTTGCTGGGGGGGAAAAAAAAAAGCAAAGCACGTTTGTCACAAAGTTGTGGCAGTGGAGTCAGGCTTAGAGACACTGATCCCTTCCAGCGAAGTGAGGAACAAAGCCACAGCAGCACAGGAACACACAAGGCAGCCGGCACTGACTGCCCTTCTTAGGATACTCCTTCGGCATTTCCAGCTAAAAGCTACTTTCTCTCTTCATCTGCACACCCACAGAGGCTGCGAGGGCCCTCCCTTACCCTTCCCTTTTAAAGTTCAAACCCTCGAATTGTCTTCAGAGGCTTTTCACAGCCTGAGAGAGAGGAGGCCAGAATGTCATTATGGGACAGTATTTCTTAAGCATACCGAAGTTGCCCACTGCAAGTGAATGGGGGAAATACGGTTGCAAGGCAAAGCCTCTCACTCGAGGGCCAGGATTTGCCTTTCAGAGGGAATAAGGGAAGGGAGCTGTGGGCATCATTTCTTAATCAGCTCAGCTGATGGCCCTATAGAAGCCCTCAATGGAGGAACACAGCTGTGGCCCATAACTCTTGACTTGATCTTCCATGGTTGGACTGAAAAGCCTGAAAAGAACAGCAATGCACTAAAGCTTCTCGCCTTAAATTGCGGCTTTCAAACCCACCATTGGCTTTGGCCAGGGGAGGGGGGGGGGGGGAGGAAAAAATATGTTTCTTTTTCAGCCGGGCTGGCAAAGAGGTTGGCTGTGAAAGTTGTCATGATATATACAACACGCTGAAGTACCTCCTAATAGCCCAAAACGATTCTTTTCTTTTAGACCAAGATGGAGCACGTTCTTTAGTGACTCCAACCTTCTGCAGGCCTTCCTCTGGCTGAGTCCTTGGGGTTTGCTGTGGCCTTTTCTTTTTAAGTCAGCAAAGTCAGAGCAGAATGAAGAAAGCACCTCCTTAGTCAGAATATTGTTTGAACAGAGTACATTTGTCAGCACTGACATGGTACACAAGCTGCAGCTCAAATGCACTGCTACTAACTTGGAGCTGTCAGATCCGTGGGTTCCCCTTTTCTATCTTCATTTGGAAACGCTGCCGAATTACACAGCCCAGGCAGTCAGAGTAGGAAAAGCTGCCTGCATTTTCCTTTGGCTCCTTGCCTTTTCCTTTGGCTTCCTGCATTTTCCTTTGGCTCCTTGCCTTTTCCCTTGGCTCCTTGCCTTTTCCTTCAGCTCCCTGCATTTTCCTTCGGCTCCCTGCATTTTCCTTCGGCTCCCTGCATTTTCCTTCGGCTCCCTGCATTTTCCTTCGGCTTCCTGCATTTTTCTTCAGCTCCTTGCATATTCCTTTGGCTCCTTGCATATTCCTTCGGCTTCCTGGCTAAAGTTCTTCGAAAGACAGGCTCTGAGAGAATCACCTGATTAAAGGGACTCGCCTAGGGAGCCTCCTTTTAAAAACCTCTAGGTTTGTCCCAACAACTTTGGCGTTTGCTGAGAGCTTTCAGGCAGATCTTTGTCAGGTGCCGGAGGTGCAATGGTTAATGTGTGCTCCTTACCATCTCCTAAGCAAAACGCTAATTAACACTTAGCACAAAGCAGCCAAGTTCATTTCCCCCCCCCCCCATCTATCTTATATCTACTAAAGACACTCCTTAGCACTGCTGCAAAAGGGGATTTTTTTTCTTCCCCCTTTCAAGCCCTGCAGAATGCAGCCTAATGAGGGTGCATTTTAATTTGCATTTTCCACAGCATGCTCCCGATGTGAATTCCTGCAAATACACAAACATTTCGCTTCTGACCACGCAGAAATTATTTCCCTACGACACTGGTAAAGTACAGAACCACCACCTCCATTTTTTACCTTCTCTCCCCCTCACTCCCACTTTAATCTTTTTTGTTTCAGTGGCGTGTTACAGCTGCTCTGGAGCTCTGCTGCCAGTGAGGTGGTGAAGCCTGCATGCTGGGGCTGTAATTCAGCGGCTCGCAAGCCAGATCCGACTTAACAGCCTCGCATGAGCCATCTTTGATCTAAAGTCTCATAAAACCCAAAGTGGAAAGCGTCAGCGTCGGGATGCAGGGAGATGCGAACCAACAAGGAGCCCTCTCTGATCTGGAGCTCTGATTTTGAGCTGGTAGTGCTCCCTATCAATTCGTTGGATTTGCTCAGCGCACTCCACAGCAATGCTTAGTTAAGGGCTTCATGCTAACGAGGATGGTCTTTCCATTCACTGCCGCTGAAGGGGGGAGCTTTTCCCTCTGCCACCTACCCACATTAACTCAAGAGCCCCGTTCATGGTGGCTACGTGTTGAGGAAAGGTGAAGTGTTTTTATCCACCGAGCAATTAACAACAGGCTGCTGAGACAAGAACGTCTCCAAAGGTTTCATTGCCCAAAGGGGAAAAAAACCCAACCACCAAAACCCAACAACACGACAAACAAAAAACAACAACCCCAAACCAAACCTCAACAACGAAACCAACCCTTGATGAAATATTCAAGATGAAAACCACAGAGGTTGTTAGACAAAGTGAGAAACTTCCAGCATCTCTCATCCTCCAGAGAGGATTCCTGCAGAAAATAAGGGATCAGTGAAATCTTTTAGTGTACATCCCACCACACAGCCCAGAGGAAGCTGGAGATAGAGGTATCTTATTTTGCCCTTCAGTTTGTCTTCCCCTTTCCCACATTTTCCTCCACTCCTCCCTTTTAATTTTTCTCATCTTCCTTCCCCCCTCATCTTCTTTTTTCCCCTCCTCCCCATTTGCCTTTTTCTCCCCATCTTCCTTCCCCCTTCCCTCTCTCTTTTCCCCCCCTCCACCTTCCTTTACTTCCCCACTGGATCTGAAACACTACATCTAGTTGCAGGCAAACTTTTCCAACAACTTATCTTAAGGTCTTCTCAGTTCATTTCTATCCAACGATTTTAAGCCAAAATATCTCAGTTTTATGTTGACCTGGAGCTGAGGTCAACATGAGAAACCATTTCAGGCTGCCTCAAAGCAAGGAACATGTGAAAGAATTCCCTACTAGTTTATGAGACAGAGGCTGATTTTGTAGTATTTCCATTTTTCAGTTATTCTAAATCCATCTTCTAACAGCTTGTAAGGGCTGAGTAAACACTTTATGAGTTGCAGTAGATGTCCTAAGAAATTTCAGTATAAAAACAGCTAAGGGGGGGGAGGAGGAAACGCCAATAAAAATAGGATCTTAAGAGACATATTCAGTGTTTTACACTGCCTGTGTCACTAGAGAAGGGTTTCTTGTCACTCATTCTGAGGTGCTGAGACAAAGCAGTGACTACTTAACACACAAGTGTATTTCAGCCCTAGAGAACACAACCTGCAGAGTCTGCTGCGGCCAAAGAGCCGCAAGCACCGAGCAAAGGACTCCCGATTAGTCTCAAGAAATCCACTGCAGCAGGAAAGAGCACTCAAGGCTTTCACACTCAGCAAGCAGACAGGGCTACACCAAGCTAAACGTGCCCTTCTTAACCCCCCGTGTTTTGTGCACCACACAACAGGCACATCCTTTGCCATGCCCAATACTACTCAGCCCCAAGCCCCCTTTACATTTAGCAAGCTGCAGCCTACCAGGTTTATTCACAGTTTCTCCTCCATTCTCCCAGGCCTCCAGCCTGTCTTTGTACCACACATGGCAATTGGAATCTCCACAGGAACTGCAGCAACAGATTCTTTTACCAACAATCCTTTTGGACACACGACAGCTAAATAAATCCCCCCCCCAGTTTTGCCTTAACTGGCTGTACCAGTCTCTAAATGGTTGCATATGTGACTATTGTTGAGCCCCGCTCCTGAATAAGCGAAATTCTTTGTAACAAATAGAACTTGCACAAGACCAAGAATTATTCCAGGCCTGAAAAGCTGCCAACTTCAAAACGCCCTTTTTTTTTTGTTTTGAGTCAGCTCATGTTAATAGGAAGAATGATTAGGGGGGGTAAATAAACAAGGGTTTACTCTTCATTTGAAGGGCTGCCTAGCTGTGGAGGACATCAAATGCTGCTCACGTTTGGCACATCATTTTCAACTATTAGCACCTGGCCTGTTTTCAAAGCAATTAAAAACAACACCAAAGGTGGGTTTTTTTTTGTTGGCCTCTCCTCAGCCAGCCCCCACATCCCCCTTTTTTTTTGGAAACATTTGACATATCTGACAATTGTTAACCAACAGCAACCCTCAAGTGTAGCTACCACAAGGAGAGCAGCAGCAAACCAATGCAAGCACTGCTGCTGGCTGTGGACAGAACACGACTTCAGACATTTCTGCTAAGAGAAGCACTCAATAATGCAAGGGCAAGTTTAATCCTCGGCGTTCACACCCACACAAAGTTCTGGTATTCACAATTCCACCGATTTACCCTCCTCTCATCCAGCTCCTGGAGCTCTTTTCCCTGTCCTCACACCTCAGCTGTGCGTTTCCTTTCCTCCTGCAGCAGCTCAGCACTCATCTGCACCAACAGCCTCCTTCCTCCCACTGCCCTACACCCCATTTTCGCTTCCAGCCCCACCTCCCCATCATCCCTTTTAATCTGGTCCCTACTTTTCGCCACGCTTTCGCACGAGAGCGACTGGATACCAACTTCAGGAGCAGCTCCCGCCCGAGTCAATTAGTGTCTTCCCCTGGCTGAGGAATCGGCAGCGCTCATCCCACCTTTCACTGCACGCTCCTCGGGTTCCAGCCAGCATCTCCTCCGAAGCAGCAGCATCAAAAAGCATCCAAACCGACAACATTTCACACAAGAGCAGCGCAGCCACTCCAGGAGCTCTCAGCATCTTTCTCTGAGCGAAACTACAAGCGTGGCTCTGAGTAAAGGCACTTCCCCAACCCCCCCCGCCCCCCTTATCTAAATAACTGGGGGCTTTCTGCATGCCTGTCACTGTCCTCCTGCTGACTGTACCCGGAGATCAGGAGGTGTTTTGACACACGGATCACGCCTCTTTTCTCTACCTACAACCGCGCAGGACAAGATTAGCAGAAGCCTTTCCTAAAATTAGCAGCTTTTCCAAACTTACCTCCTATTTAGGGAGCGGGGGGGGGGGGGGGTGGGGGGCATGGGAAGGGGGGGGAACCTCTCAGGCAGAGGCAGCTCCGCTCTTTGCTTGCCGAGCACTCGCAGGAGGGGTTACAAACCGTTGCAGCCCTCTCCGCTTCCAATGGTGTTGAAAAGGGGATTTCAAAGCACGGAGGCGGGCGCTCGCCATCGAGATCCCTAAACCCAAGATGCCTTCAGCTCCCCCCCCCCCCCCCACCCTCCTCCTCCTCCTCCCCCTCCCCTAATTAACTTCTGCTGTTTACCTTTGCGGCACGGCCACACAGACGCAAAGCCACAGCTTTTCGGTAGGATAAATACGAACCGGCACCGGGTTTTGACCATTTTCTCCCCTCCCCAGGCGCAGCACGAAGGGTTACGGGAGAGTTTAAGACGCTTTCTCCCCCTCCCCGCCTCTCCTCCCCCGATCCGGCAGCCAGGCCACGACCCGCGGCGCCCACCACACAACCGCCCCGCTGGCCGAGCCCCCTGTGAAGGCCCCGACGGGGGAGGCCGGTCCCGGGGTGGGTGTGAAGGGGGTGTGAGGGGAAGGCGGAGGGGGGGAGGGGGCTCGCTCCCGCGGCACCCTCGCCTCAACAAAGGGAAAGTTGCGGAGCCGCCGATCCGGCACTGGGCTCCCGCCCGCAAACAAAGGCGGAGGCGGCAGCGGCCGGGGATGAGGGGAAGGGGGGGACAGGGTCCGCCTCAGCACCCCGCATGCCCCCCCCCCCCCCCAAACAACCGCACAGGGGGGGCGCTCCTAAAAGGGGAGGGAAAGAGCGCATCAAGGACCCTTCAGCTCCCTCCTCGCCACAGGGTGCTCCCCCAGCCCCTCGCCCCTCTCCCCACCCTCAGCCCCCATGGGGGTCGCGGCCTCCCCCCGCCAGGGCCCCTTTATTTACCGCCATCATCAGCACGCGCGAGCTGTCACCCAGCGCCAGACACCCCAGCGGCCACCGGCCACGCCCCTCTCCCCGCCCATTGGCCGCCCGCCGCGCCCCGCCCCGCCTCGCCATTGGCTGCCGAGCACGCCACACAAACGCTCCCGCCTTCCCGCTCGCCACTCTCGCTCTCCCTCCCCGCTCCGGATTCAGCGCCGCCGCTTACGCCAATTGCGCAGAGCGATGCTCGATGTTAACGGCGAGGGGAGCGCACCAGCAGGTGTCGCTTGCGTAATCTACGGCGGCGGAAGAGCGAGTTCTGGCGGAGCTTACGAGTTCTGCGTAGCCGCTAGGGAGAGCTCTTCAATGGCTTCTGCGGGAGGAGCGGGAGGGCAGCGCCGAGGGGCGGGCACCGGCCGGGCTCGGCCCCGCACGGTGACGTACCGGGCTTTGTGAATCCCAGGCTGAAGTTTGGTTGAGTCACGGGAGGGTAAATAAGGATGTTTCAGAGACAAAGAGACTCTTAAAGGGGCAGCGCGGGAGGTGGCGCCTTCCTGCTGGGCCCTTGAGGTGATTGCGTGGGATGGGAGATACCCCACGGGGACCCTGAGGCGATGAGGACCCCGAGGTGGTGAGGGTTAGCAACCCACAGAGCCCCTAAGGTGGCTGTGTGGGGTGGGAAATACTCCATAGGAATCTTGAGGCAGTGGGGGGTGAGCACCCCACAGGGTGCCTGCAATAGCCAGGAGCTGGAGGCGATAGGTTTAGGCAGTCCAAAGAGCCCCTGAGGTCAAGTGGGGATAACACTCCACGGGACCCTCGGGGTGACAAAGAGACCACAATAACTGGGGTGGGCACACCGCAGAGCCCCTGAGGCGATGGGGACCCAAAGGTGATGGGAGTGAGCACCCCGCAGCGCCAGACACAGCACTGGAGGCACAGACAAGGGCCCCCGAGCTAGGGCTCCCCTGAAGCCTCCTTGGCCACAGGCTCCTCGCAGCAGTGCAGCAGCCGTGGGCCTGCAAAGACGTTTTGTCAGGAGACAAAGGGACCTCGGCGCTGAGGCTGGGGGAGAAACCTGGCCCCGGGAAGGGGATGGTCACGCTCAGGAGTCCTCCACACCCACTCGGACAACTCCTTTGCAGCCTGCAGGGACCCAGCAGGGAGTCGAGTCCTGCCGTCCGGCCAGCACCAAGCCGTGGATAGCACAGCCCTCGATGAAACAAAGCGCAGTCAGCAGCGTCCCTCTTGCATGGGGACAGAGGGTTCCCTCCATCTCGTCCCACTAAGCTCTGAGGCAAAGCACTGCAGTTTACTGCAACAGGTGGGAGCCTGCCTTCTTCTGCCATAGAATCAACCAGGTTGGAAGAGACCTCCAAGATCATCCAGTCCAACCTATCACCCAGCCCTATCCAGTCAACCAGACCATGGCACTAAGTGCCTTATCCAGTCTTTTCTTGAACACCTCCAGGGACGGTGCCTCCACCACCTCCCTGGGCAGCCCATTCCAATGCCAATCACTCTCTCTGTGAAGAAGTTCCTCCTAACATCCAGCCTATACTTCCCCCAGCACAACTTGAGACTGTGTCCCCTTGTTCTGTTGCTGGTTGCCTGGGAGAAGAGCCCAACCCCACCTGGCTACAATGTCCCTTCAGGTAGTTGTAGACAGCAATGAGGTCACCCCTGAGCCTCCTCTTCTCCAGGCTGCACACCCCCAGCTCCCTCAGCCTCTCCTCATAGGGTTTGTGCTCCAGGTCCCTCACCAGCTTTGTTGCCCTTCTCTGGACATGCTCCAGCACCTCAACATCTCTCTTGAATTGAGTAGCCCAGAACTGGACACAGTACTCAAGGTGTGGCCTGACCAGTGCCGAGTACAGGGGAAGAATAACCTCCCTTGTCCTACTGGCCACACTGTTCCTGATGCAGGCCAGGATGCATGGCACAAGGAGCTTTGTGGTCTCCTTCCGAGTTCCTTCACCAGCCAGCCTTCCATTCCCTGGGAACTCTTGTCACCCTTTCTCAAACACCTGCTGTTTTGAGCAGCCTCAGGTCTGTTTTGAACCCACACCTGCACAGAAATCCAGAGCCATGCACACCTCTCAACTCTGCTCCCCACTGCGACAAGCCCTCCGCTTCTAATGCCTGCTAAGAATTAAAGCTGAAGATTAACGAGACCCTTACGTCCTCACTCTCTTTGTAAGGCTTAGCAGGGTGCTCATAAAAAAATGCCACAGCCCAAAACAGAACAAAAGATCCCACAGTATCCCCAGGGGAGCAGCCAGACTTGGACTCTGTCACTGAAACATTGGTGACCCTGGTAATATCACCCAGCCTCTACTTAGAGCAGGGAGCAGGAAAGCTCTGAGGGTGAGACCCACATCCTCAAGGACCCCCAGCCTCCTTTTGGCCAGCTCGTAGAAAGCAACAATGCTGGAAGTGATTTGAAGTGCAGGAGGGGAAAAAGCATCCACAGTGGTACAGGACTACAGCTTGGCCAACTTTCCCTCCACATCTTGCACTGCGAGAAACACTTGGGAGAAATGGGAAAACAACCTTCCAGACCATGTTTTGAGAGGCAAAATTAGGGTGGTTTTCAATTACACTGCCTCAGTCCATTACTGGAGCACAACTGAAAGCCCTCTGAAGCCTTGTTAAGATGCAGGCTAGCATGCTCCAAGCCATTTTAACCTGCCCTATCAGTGCTGGGGAGGGTGCAGAATGAGGAGTGTTAAGTACAACTAATCAGAATCAGAGAGTGTTAGAGGTTAGAATCACAGAATCAGCCAGGATTGGAAGGGACCACAAGCATCACCTAGTTCCAAACCGCCCTGCCATGGGCAGCGACATCCTATCCTAGATCAGGCTGGCCAGAGCCACATCCAGCCAGGTTCTAGAGATCCTTCAGTTCAACTCACCCAAGGCAGTTCACACAGAAACACATTCAGGTGGGTGTTGAAAGTCTGCAGAGAAAGAGACTCCACAACCTCTCTGGGCAGCCTGCCCTAGGGTTTTGTCACCCTCACCATAAAGAAGTTTCTCTTTATGTTGAAGTGGAACCTCCTAGGTTCCACCTTGCACTCCTTGCTTGCAGTCCTACCACTGGGCACCACTGAAAAGAGCCTGGCACCTTCATCTTGACACCCACCCCTCAGCTATTCATAAAATCTCCTCTCAGCCTTCTGACCAAACAGCCCCAGGTCTCTCAGTCTAATCAGATTTAAAAGCAGTCATTTTAACCATCAAGAAAGCAGAAAAAAAAACCCAAATCCAGAGCAAAAGCAGCCCCTCAGGAGGGGCAGCTGATCCCCTCCTGCACAGAAAGGCTCTCTCACAGCACCAAGCATTTCTGCTAAGCCATAAAGGGCTAAATCCTGCCTCCATCCTTACACATGTGGAAACCTACTGACGTCAATGGCTGGAATGGTGTAATTGAAGGCAGAATGTAGCTCAAGGGGGCTCAATTTATGACTTGAAGAACAGTGCAATGTATTAAAGAAGAGCACAGAAGTCTCCAGGGATTCCAGCACACATTTTCTGCTAAACCATGTGACCAGAGCTTTGACATCTCTGCTTACAGAATGCAGCCTTCAGGAATTAATAAAAGCATTAGCATGACTAATCAGATCATTAAAAGGTATTTTAGGATGGATTATTTTTTTAAAAGACTTAAATCAGGAAACAGGATGGAAATAACCACCCTTACAAAGGCTGCAGTTTGGGTTTCTAAGCTTTCCCAGGCACATTAACTAAGTAGAATGACAGCAGGTCAGATTCTCCCTGAATTTTCATCACTGAAGTCAGTGCACATGGCAGGAACTTGAGCTAAGGGTTGCAAAAATTCAGTATATTCAGCACTCTGGAATTTCTGACTCTCCTGGTGCATGATGCCATTTATTAGGGCTCATTAACCAGATCTTTCTGGACTCAGCGCTGATTAAACTTATTAAATGCCCACGCTAAAAGGCTCTGAGTCTTCTAACAGTTAATTAGCTTTACAGGTATAAATGATAATCACAGAAGTCATATCTAAATAACTAGTTATCCACCAGGCAGTGCATCAAGTAACAAACCAGCTCCTTTCCTCCTTCCCCACTGCTTCAGAAGGAAAGAAATCTACTCAGGAGAAATCCACTTCTGTTTTACTTGCTCTTCAGACTCTTCAAGACCCACAGAGTGGCAAGGAACCAACTAGATTTGCTGCAAGCAGGATGCATGCTGCTTCTTCACAAGGATCCCACTGTGCTCCCTGCAAATCTCCCTTCCTAAATCCATCCTCAGACCTTCTCCATGTGGATTCTTTTAAGTCTGGGATATTGGTTGCAAGGCTGGAACCCTGCTCCACACAGGAACCACAGAGGAAGCACAGTGTGGGTTTATCAGGGGAGGTTCCTGTGGATTCTGAGACCAAGGAGGATGGAGAGGGAAAAAAATGACAGCTACAAGCCAGATAGATAGTGAACAAGTAAAACCAAGAGGCCAGCTAGCTGGTTTTCTTCTTGTAAAAATAAAGCACCACTTGAAAAAAGAAATATTCAACTGAATATCAGATCATTAAATCTTCTCCTCTTGGCTCTTATTCCCCAAATCTTTCTTTGCTGTTAAATCTGAAGTCACCAGGACCTCTCAGATGAGAGCTGGTGTGCAGGGATGGGATATTTACCACCTACCTTGCAAACACTGAGCTAAAGCAGTTGGTATTTGCTTTCAGTGCACGAGAGGGCTCCTGCCAGGCTCATTTGTTTATTTATCACCAGGTTTCATCAGCATCATCCGAGAGGTGGAAGATTTTAATACTCCCATCAGATAAAAAAAGCTGAAGGCAAGCTAAGATGATACCCACACAAGAATTGCTGCAGATTTTGCCACAGGGAAATGAGGTTTGCTTCAGGGGTATCAAGCTCTTGAACCAAAGCAGAGATAAAATTCTGCTGAGTAACTGTCTCCACGCAAGAGCAAACCTCAGCAGCTGCAAACACACAACACCAGGCAGCAGCACTCTTGCTGTGTGGCAAGACTCCCAACTGCTCACAAAAAGGAACAGCTTTTTATTTGGATGAAAAATGACAAGACACTTTCACCCACAGATGTAAACCTCTCACACAGCTCTTTGCAGGCAAGGAAACGCTGCCCTTGTGCACACACTGGGCTGGGATTTCTCCTTTTTCCTCTCCTGCAGATGAAGCAATGCATAAAGAACCAGCAGAACTGAAGGCCTGGTCCCAGACACTCAAACCCCTGAAGGAAGGCAACAAGAAATGTGCCAAACATTCAAGACTTTGGCTTTGAAACAGGGGAAAGAGATTGAGAAGACAAAAAAAAACCAAAACCCTTGGGCTGCCTCCAGTGTCACGTGTTGGAGGGGCTCCTGATGAAGAGGGGCAGTCAGAAAGGAGGCTGCAGTGGCTGCAAACTGAGCTCCAGGGAGTCCTTTCATCTGATCCCTGCTACAGGAACCTGCTGCTGCTTGCGGATCTTGTTGAACAGCTCCATGTACTGCACCACGGTGTCTGCTGGGCTGTAGATGCTGTCGTGCTTGGTGCTGAACACAGAAGGGATGCCAGGAGTGTGGTTCCCCATGAAGCTCTGCATGAACTCCATGAGCAGGTTCCAGCAGTCGTTGGCTATCACACAGGGGCAGTACTCCACCTGGCAACAGAAAGCACAGCCCTGAAGTGATGACCACAGAGTCAATGATCTTTCCTCTCCTTGCATTGCTGCAGAGAACCCTAAAATGGCTCAGGTTAAAAGGAACCTCAGAGATCATCTCCTTCAACCTCCCCACCATGGGCAGGGTCACCTCTCAACTAGACTTGGCTTGCTCAAGGCCACATCCAACCTGGCCTTGAACCCCAGGTCAGCAGCAGTGCTGACACTACAACACCTGTGTTTACTGCAGTGAAGAGCTGAGCCACTCCTCAATCCTCCTCCCTGTTGCCTAGGAACACCTGCCTGATTAACTAGCAGATAATGGGATTGGTGTGTTTAGGAAAAGCATCAGCTCTGAGTTTTAAAGACCTTTAATCATCTAAGTCTATCTTGAAGACAGGCACCAACACATCTAGATGTCTGGGATCTGACCTGCTCTGCTCTGCCCTCCCCTGCCCAAACTGGCACAGCCCAGCTCCTTGCCTTTTCCTAAGAGGCTTTTCAGCCCAGATGAGGCTGGTCCACAGCTTGTGAGCTTTTGACTCACACTTAACCTTGTCCTCAAATGCCTTCATAGATCCTTCCATGCCCTTCTGCTGAAGGATCTTCCCTTAGAGTTTGCCTCAGCCCAGCCTCTGCCCTGTGAAACACCCATCAGCAGCTCTCAACTGCTGCTCTGAGCCTCATCAGCAGTCACAGCACTGAGCAGAGAGCACAGAATCATAGAATGGTTTACACTGGATGGGACCTCAAGGATCATTCAGTTCCAACCCCATGCCATAGGCAGGGACACCTCCCACTAGAACAGGTCACTCAAGGCCTCATCCAATCTGCCCCTGGACTCTGCACTGGTTAGACCACACCTTGAGTACTGTGTTCAGTTCTGGGCCCCCCCAGTTTAGGAGGGACATTGAGATGCTTGAGCATGTCCAGAGAAGGGCGACAAGGCTGGTGAGAGGCCTCGAGCACAAGCCCTACGAGGAGAGGCTGAGGGAGCTGGGATTGGTTAGCCTGGAGAAGAGGAGGCTCAGGGCAGACCTTATTGCTGTCTGCAACTACCTGAGGGGAGGTTGTGGCCAGGAGGAGGTTGCTCTCTTCTCTCAGGTGGCCAGCACCAGAACAAGAGGACACAGCCTCAGGCTATGCCAGGGGAGATTTAGGCTGGAGGTGAGGAGAAAGTTCTTCCCTGAGAGAGTTATTGGACACTGGAATGGGCTGCCCGGGGAGGTGGTGGAGTCGCCGTCCCTGGAGCTGTTCAAGGCAGGACTGGACGTGGCACTTGGTGCCGTGGTCTGGCCTTGAGCTCTGTGGTAAAGGGTGGGGCTTGATGATCTGTGAGGTCTCTTCCAACCTTGATGATACTGTGAGACTGTGATACTGCGAGAAGGGTGGAAAGAAGGTTGTTGGGAGCCCCTCCTGGGGACTCTGGTTTCTGGGAGGGCTGCTGTGTTTCTGCATTACCTTTAACTTGTGTATTTCTGTAAATACTGTAACTCTCTGCTTGCCTCTTGTGCTAAGCTATGAATCTAAAGCTTCATTCCTTAACTTCCAGCCTGGCTGAGTCTAGTCTGGGTGATTTCATAAAGGTGGTGGTGGGGCAGCTAACTCCCAAACCATCCCAACAAGCTACCATCAACAAGCACGCAAGTGCAGGATCACTCATCTAGCCTCCAAGGTGGGGATTTCCCTGGCTGCAGTTGTGTTTCCCACCCTTCCACGGCGACCCTTACCTCCACAGATATGCCCCGGGCACTGGGGCCCATGGTAACCGTGCCCACCTTCACCAGGAAGTCGCAGTACTGGTAGCGGGTGCCTCGGCTCTCTATCTTGTTGGCCTTGGCATTCTGGAAGAAGCCTTTCAGTTTCACCATGAGGATATCGAAGTTGGCATCTGCTATGAGGCAGGGACCATTCTCAAAGAGAGCAAAGCAGCTGAGGGGGTACTCCGAGTTGTGCATCACGTACATCAGCTTGCCTGTCTGCCCTGCAAGAACAGCGATGCTGTAAAGCCAACAGTCTTTGCAGTTGTGTCCAACCCAAGCTCCTCCCGAGCATCTTGAGGCCTTTTGGTCACGTTCTGTCACTTGTTCCTTGGGAGAGGAGACCAACCCTCCCCTGGCTCCAACCTCCAGGATTTGTATCTGGGGTCAGAGTGGCTGAGAGCAGCCAGACAGAGAAGGATCTGGGGGTGCTGATTGACACCCGCCTGAACATGAGCCAGCAGTGTGCCCTGGTGGCCAAGAGAGCCAGTGGCATCCTGGCCTGCATCAGGAATGGTGTGGCCAGCAGGAGCAGGGAGGTCATTCTGCCCCTGTACTCTGCACTGCTTAGACCACACCTTGAGTGCTGTGTTCAGTTCTGGGCCCCCCAGTTTAGGAGGGACATTGAGATGCTTGAGTGTGTCCAGAGAAGGGCAACGAGGCTGGGGAGAGGCCTTGAGCACAGCCCTACGAGGAGAGGCTGAGGGAGCTGGGATTGGTTAGCCTGGAGAAGAGGAGGCTCAGGGGAGACCTTATTGCTGTCTGCAACTACCTGAGGGGAGGTTGTGGCCAGGAGGAGGTTGCTCTCTTCTCTCAGGTGGCCAGCACCAGAAGGAGAGGACACAGCCTCAGGCTGTGCCAGGGGAGATTTAGGCTGGAGGTGAGGAGAAAGTTCTTCCCTGAGAGAGTCATTGGGCACTGGAATGGGCTGCCCGGGGAGGTGGTGGAGTCGCCGTCCCTGGAGCTGTTCAAGGCAGGACTGGACGTGGCACTTGGTGCCATGGTCTGGCCTTGAGCTCTGTGCTAAAGGGTTGGACTTGATGAGCTGTGAGGTCTCTTCCAACCTTGGTGACACTGTGAGACTGTATCTCCTCTGAGCCTTCAAGAAGTTTCGTATCCCTCATCAGCACCACACAGAGGGATGCTCCTTCTCCCTGCGGAGAGTCGGGAACGGCAGCTGGCACCTTCTGTGGTGCAGAAGGCAGCGAGAAGCCTGCTCCCTCCTCGCCGTAACAAACGGGACCACAGCGGATAAAGAAACCAGCCACGACCCGCGGGAAGCGCTCTCGGCTCCGGCTGCAGCCGTGGCCTCACCCACAGCAGCCACCGCGGCCGGGGCTGCTCGGATGAGGAGCTGGGAGCGGCATCATAAGAAGCCACCCGTTCCACGGGAGACCGCACCGCCACCGCGGCCGGGGCTGCTCGGATGAGGAGCTGGGAGCGGCAGCAGGAGAAGCGACCCCTCCCCGGTACCACCCATCCCGGCGCTGACCTTGGCTGCTGATGGTGGAGGCGGCCGTGTGGTAGGTCTCACAGTCCACGCAGAACGTTCCCTGCTTCTCGGCCCCCAGCAGCTCCAGCTTCCGCGTCAACAGCTCCACCGTCTGCTGCACGCTCTTCCCCTCCGCCACCGGCACCTGCGACACGCTGCAACCGGGAAACGGGGGAGAGTCAGAGAGCCGCCGGCAGCGCACCGGGCCCGGCTGGCGGTGCCCCGCGGCGGTCCCCCCGGGCTCCCCGCAGCGGAGAGCCCCTCGCGGGAGAGCCCCTCTCTAAGCCCCCATTCCTGCCCCCGCCGTTACCAGGTGACCCCCATGCCGCACCGCCCCGGCACCGCGGCCCCGCCGCGCACGTGACGCCGGAAGGGGCGGGACTTCCCCGCGACGTGCACCGGAGGGGGCGGAGCAAAGCCCGCACGTGCTGCCGGTGGCGGAGGAGGTCCCAGCGCGGCGGCCCCGGGCCCGGTGTCCCCCCCCCTCCCTGCCGGGTGTTCCCCCCCCCCCTGCCAGGTGTTAAACACCTCCCTCGGCCGCCAGTGACGCTCAGACCCCGCCGCGATGCCCAAGGCCCGGAGGCCGCGGGGCTCCGGCCCCGATCCCGGCCCCGGTGCCATGCTGCCGCTGGCCGAGCAGATCCTGCAGGAAGGGGCTCCGCGGTCGGCGGTGCGGGGGAAGCGGCGCGGCAGGCAGGCCGAGGAGGAGGAGGAGGATGGCGAGGAGGGTTACGTGGACGCGCGGCTGTCCCGGCGGATCCTGGAGCAGGCGCGGCGGCAGCAGGAGGAGCTGGAGGCCGAGCACGGCCCCGGCGAGGCTGCTGCCCCTAAGCAGCGAAGCACGGCGCTGGGTGAGCCCCGGGTTGTGCCTCGGCCGCGCCTGGCTGTGCGGGGTGCGAGGCTCCGGGCTCAACCGGCGCCGTTGCTCGCAGGCCCGGCGGTGCGCGGCCCCGGCTCGGATTCGGAGGAGGATGAGGAGTGGCCCTCGCTGGAGAAGGCAGCGCTGGTGGCAGGCCGGAGCGGGGAGTACGGCGGAGAGGTGGCGGTGGACCCCGAGGACGAGGCGGCCATGGAGATGTTCATGAACAAGAACCCGCCGCTGAGGTGAGGAGGCGGCGGGCGGAGGGGCCGGGCCGGGGCTGCAGCTGCTGCTCCCCAGCGCGGCCCTGACCCCTGTCCCCCTGGCGCTGGCCCCAGGCGCACCCTGGCAGACATCATCATGGAGAAGATCACGGAGAAGCAGACGGAGGTGGAGACGGCGCTGTCGGAGGTCTCGGGCCGTCCCATGCCCCAGCTTGATCCCCGTGTCCTGGACGTCTACAAGGGGGTCAGGGAGGTAAGGCCAAAGCTTCTCACCCCTCTGCCCCTTCCAGAGAGGCTGTCCTCATCTTCTGCAGGTCTGTGGTTTGTGTAGTAGCAGTCGTCAGAGGACCTAGAAAGGGACAATCTCCTGAGTTCTGTACTGAGGAGGAGCCTGGGATGAGCCTTTCTCGGGACCTGAAATGGTCCTTTCTTACCAGAGATGCTGAAGGAGGGGACAGCTTTTTCCTGGTGGTGACACAAGTCCTGCAGCTCTGCCATCAGCCCACGTGTCACAGCCCAGCCTGTATCCATGTCTTTTAAGGTGCTGTCTAAGTACAGGAGTGGGAAACTCCCCAAGGCATTTAAAATCATCCCTGCCTTGTCCAACTGGGAGCAGATCCTCTACATCACAGAGCCAGAGGCGTGGACAGCAGCTGCCATGTACCAAGCCACCAGGTGAGACCACAGAATCAGCCAGGTTGGAAAAGAGTTCTGAGCTCCTCCAGCCCAACCTAGCACCCAGCCCTGCCCAACCAACCACACCATGGCACTAAGTGCCCCAGCCAGGCTTGGCTGCAACACCTCCAGCCACAGCCACTCCACCACCTCCCTGGGCAGCCCATTCCAGTGCCAATCACTCTCTCTGACAACAACGTCCTCCTAACATCCAGCCTAGACCTGCCCTGGCACAACCTGAGGCTGTGTCCCCTTCTTCTGTCCGTGGCTGCCTGGCAGCAGAGCCCAACCCCACCTGGCCACAGGTAGCTACAGGCAGCAATGAGCTCTGCCCTGAGCCTCCTCTGCTGCAGGCTGCACCCCCCCAGCTCCCTCAGCCTCTCCTCACAGGGCTGTGCTCCAGGCCCCTCCCCAGCCTTGCTGCCCTTCTCCAAACACCTTCCAGTACCTCAACATCCCTCTTGGATTGAGGAGCCCAGAACTGGACACAGCACTCCAGGGGTGTGCTGAGCAGTGCTGAGCACAGGGGCACAAGAACCTCCCTGCTCCTGCTGCCCACACTGCTCCTGAGCCAGCCCAGGATGCCATTGGCTCTGCTCCCCACCTGGGCACACTGCTGCCTCCTCTGCAGCTCCTTTCTCCCAGCACCCCCAGCTCCCTTTCTTCCTGCCAAACTGGGATTGTTTAGCTTTTTCTTTCTGTAACTGGAACCAGAACTCCCAAAACACCAACCTGTCCCCAGCTTCAGTTGTTAGGAGGAAGTTCTTCACCATGAGGGTTGTGAGACACTAGAACAGGTTGCCCAGGGAGGTGGTAGAAGCCTTATCCCTGGAGGTCTTTAAGGCCAGGCTGGATGTGGCTCTGAGCAACCTGATCTAGTGTGAGGTGTCCCTCACTGTGGCAGGGGGGTTGGAACTGAATGGTCCTTGAGGTCCTTTCCAGCTCTGACAATTCTGTGGTTCTGATTCCTCTCTCTACTTTGTACTCAGGATATTTTCATCCAACCTGAAAGAGAAGATGGCCCAGAGGTTCTACAACCTGGTGCTGCTGCCACGGGTCAGGGATGACATTGCCGAGTACAAGCGCCTCAATTTCCACCTCTACATGGCCTTGAAGAAGGCTCTGTTCAAGCCAGCAGCCTGGTTCAAAGGTGGGGAAGCTCAGCAGGATGCATGTTGTGATGTGACAGGACACTGTCCCCTGTGTGCCATGGCCCTGGAGACTCAGTAGTGGGGAGAAGACTTTGAAGACCTGCAGAAGGTCCCCCTTAGACTAGGGGATTGAATCCAGCATCCTTAAGTTTGCAGATGACACCAAGCTAGGAGCAGCTGTGGAGTTGTTGGAGGGTAGCAGAGCCCTGCAGAGGGACCTGGCCAGGCTGCATGGGTGGGCAGAGGCCAAGGGGATGAGATTGAACAAGGCCAAGGGCAGGGTTCTACACTTTGGCCACAACAACCCCAAGCAGCACTACAGGCTGGGGCCAGAGTGGCTGAGAGCAGCCAGGCAGAGAGGGAGCTGGGGGTGGTGGGAGAGAGGAGCAGCAGAGGAGGCAGCAGTGCCCAGGTGGGCAGCAGAGCCAATGGCATCCTGGGCTGGCTCAGGAGCAGTGTGGGCAGCAGGACAAGGGAGGTTCTTGTGCCCCTGTGCTCAGCACTGCTCAGGCCACCCCTGGAGTGCTGTGTCCAGTTCTGGGCTCCTCAATCCAAGAGGGATGTTGAGGTACTGGAAGGTGTTTGGAGAAGGGCAGCAAGGCTGGGGAGGGGCCTGGAGCACAGCCCTGTGAGGAGAGGCTGAGGGAGCTGGGGGTGTGCAGCCTGCAGCAGAGGAGGCTCAGGGCAGAGCTGATTGCTGCCTGCAGCTGCCTGCAGGGAGGCTGTAGCCAGGTGGGGTTGGGCTCTGCTGCCAGGCAGCCAGGGCCAGAAGAAGGGGACAGAGGCTCAAGCTGTGCCAGGGCAGGTTCTGGCTGGATGTTGTTAGGAAGTTGTTGTCAGAGAGAGTGATTGGCACTGGAATGCGCTGCCCAGGGAGGTGGTGGAGTGGCTGTGGCTGGAGGTGTTGAAGCCAAGCCTGGCTGGGGCACTTAGTGCCATAGTCTGGTTGGTTGGGCAGAGCTGGGTGCTTGGCTGGACTGGATGAGCTTAGAAGTCTCTTTCAGTCTACTTGATTCTGTGACTCTTGGCAGACCAGTTGGTTTCCAAACCTCCAGGAGCCTGTGTGAAGCGTTCAGAGTGGCAGGATGCTGCTGCTGTAGAGACTGGCAGGTTTTTGGGTTCTTCTCGAGGTCTCTGCTGTGTCTAAACTATCTTGGGTCTGATCTTTGTCCTGTCTGGCAACATGAAGTGTCTTGAGGCTCATGGCAGGGAGATGCTGCAGCCCTTGTAACAGCAGCTGCTGCAGGAGCTGGTAGTTCCTGGGGTCAGATGTGTCCTGAGGGTCACAGGGCAGGAGGTTCCCTGCTGTGGTTTAGACAGGTGGGGCCTGACTCTTCCTCCTCTGCAGGGATCCTCCTCCCCCTGTGCGAGTCGGGGACCTGCACGCTGCGGGAGGCCATCATCATCGGCAGCATCCTCACCAAGTGCTCCATCCCTGTCCTGCACTCCAGGTAATGGGGCTGGGGGGGCAGGGCTGCTCCTCTGGGGACAGCAGTGCTGTGCCTGGAGCTGTCCCTTGGCCTTCCTTAAATCTTGGATGTGGCAGAGAGCTCACTTAGCTCCCTCTGGGGTTGAGCTTGGAGGCCACAAAGATGATCCAAGGGCTTCGAGCATCTCTGCTGTGAGGACAGGCTGAGGGAGCTGGGGGTGTGCAGCTGGGAGAGGAGAAGACTCCAGGGGACCTTAGAGCTACCTTCTAACACCTGAAGGGATCCTGCAGGAAGGATGCAGAGAGACATTGGATGAGGGTGTGTAGAGACAGACCAAGGGGGAATGGTTTGAAGCTGAGGCAGAGCAGGGTTAAGCTGGAGCTGGGGAAGAAGTTCTTCAGTAGGAGGGTGGTGAGACTGGCATAGGCTGCCCAGGGAGGTTGCGGCTGCCTTCTGCCTGGGGGTGTTCAAGGCCAAGGTGGGATGAGGCCTTGAGCAGCTGAATCTGGCTGAGAGGTGTCCCTGGGCATGGTAGGGAGGGTGGAAGAGATGATCCCTGAGGTCCCTTCAAAAGTGAGCCCATTCTATGTGCTGGGAGGCTCAGTGCTGCACTGGGAGGCTGAGGGCTGCAGCTGGGAGGCTGAGGGCTGCGCTGGGAGGCTGAGGGCTGCAGCTGGGAGGCTGAGGGCTGCAGCTGGGAGGCTGAGGGCTGCAGCTGGGAGGCTGAGGGCTGCAGCTGAGAGGCTGAGGGCTGCAGCTGGATGCTCAGGGCTGCAGCTGAGAGGCTGAGGGCTGCAGCTGGATGCTCAGGGCTGCAGCTGGATGCTCAAGGCTGCGCTGGGAGGCTCAGGGCTGCAGCTGGGAGGCTCAGGGCTGCAGCTGGGAGGCTCAGGGCTGCGCTGGGAGGCTCAGGGCTGCGCTGGGAGGCTCAGGGCTGCGCTGGGAGGCTCAGGGCTGCGTTGGGAGGCTGAGGGCTGCACTGGGAGGCTCAGTGCTGTGCTGGGAGGCTGAGGGCTGCAGCTGGGAGGCTCAGTGCTGCGCTGGGAGGCTGGGGGCTGCACTGGGAGGCTGGGGGCTGCACTGGGAGGCTGGGGGCTGCACTGGGAGGCTGGGGGCTGCAGCTGGGAGGCTGAGGGCTGCAGCTGGGAGGCTCAGTGCTGCGCTGGGAGGCTGAGGGCTGCAGCTGAGAGGCTGAGGGCTGCACTGGGAGGCTGGGGGCTGCACTGGGAGGCTGGGGGCTGCACTGGGAGGCTGGGGGCTGCACTGGGAGGCTGGGGGCTGCAGCTGGGAGGCTGAGGGCTGCAGCTGGGAGGCTCAGTGCTGCGCTGGGAGGCTGAGGGCTGCAGCTGAGAGGCTGAGGGCTGCACTGGGAGGCTGGGTGCTGGCTTTGGCACGGTGCTGGCTGCCTGGCAGCCTGCGTCTCCTCACCTGGGCCGCTCCCTGCAGCGCGGCCATGCTGAAGATCGCGGAGATGCCCTACAGCGGCGCCAACAGCATCTTCCTGCGGCTGCTGATCGACAAGAGGTACGCCCTGCCCTTCCGCCTGCTCGACGCCCTCGTCTTCCACTTCCTGGCCTTCCGCGGCGACCCACGGCAGCTGCCTGTGCTGTGGCACCAGAGCCTGCTGGCCTTGGCCCAGCGCTACAAGGAGGACCTGTCCTCGGAGCAGAAGGAGGCCCTGCTGGAGCTGCTCAAGTTCCACAGCCACCCCCAGATCTCGCCGGAGATCCGCAGGGAGCTGCACAACTCCAAGACGAGAGATGTGGAGGGGCAGGAGCCCGTGGCCATGGAGTGAGCTGAGGAGGGCTGTGGCCTGCCTGCTCCTGGCACGCTGCTGATGGAGCCGAGGTGTGGGGACACGTGTGGGAATGTCCATCCTGGCATCCTGCTGCTGCCAGAGGGCAGTGGGGTCAGGGTGTGCCTGTGGAGCTGGATCCTGCGCCCTGGGCTGCGTGGCGTGGGGCAGGGCAGCCCTTGCCCCACTAGGAACCTGGGGCCACCAGAAGCCAGGAGGCTTTGGGGCTGTTCCTGTGGTGGAAAATAAAACCTGAGCCCCATCCCTCAGTCAGGGATGGTTCTGTCCTGCAGCTGCCCCTCTCTGCAGTCACATCGCTCCTGCCCTGGCCCTGCTTCACTTTGTCCTGTCCCCAGCAGGTGGCAGAGCAAAGCCACCAGCCCCTGGCAGAGCCACAGGTGCTCTGTGCTGCCAGTGCTGTCCCCAGACTGCAGAGGGAGAAGGGACCTCTGTGTACCCCAGCTCTGTGGTTGGGCAAAGGGAGCTTGGGTGGGGGCACAGGGCTGGGACTGTTTCCAGAGCCCAGAACTGCTCGGGTCGGGGCAAACCAACTCCTCTTGGTGCTTGAGGGTGTCCCAAGGGCTTGGGTGTCACCAGGCAGCAGCAGTCTGGGGCTGGAGTTTGAGCTGGGACATCCTGAGGAAACATGTGCGTGGCTGTGGGCAGGAGCAGCCCAGCAGTGCCACCCCTGCTACCAGTCTGCCTCCCAGATCCCAGCCACTCCCTGCTCTAGGGATGCTCCTGGGTCACTCATTGCTCCAGCTGCTCCCTGGGAGTACCTAGGCCACTGGCCTCAGCTGCCTGTTAAGGCCACAGCCTGGCCTGCTCCTGGCAACCTGCAGACCTAGAACCTCCACTGGAAGACCCAGTGGGGGCTTCTCCCCTGTCCCATGGGCACTGCACTTACCTTGGGGACCTGCTGGTGGTGATGTGGAAGGTTTGTACCAGCACAGAGGCAAAAGCCCCAACAGCCTCCTCTGGCAGCAGGTGGTGCTGAGAAGGGCCAGCTCCTGACTCTTGGGTTCTCAGCACTGCTCAGGCCACCCCTGCAGTGCTGTGTCCAGTTCTGGGCTCCTCCATTGCAGAGAGATGTTGAGGTGCTGGAAGGTGTTTGGAGAAGGGCAGCAAGTCTGGGGAGGGGCCTGGAGCACAGCCCTGTGAGGAGAGGCTGAGGGAGCTGGGGGGGTGCAGCCTGCAGCAGAGGAGGCTCAGGGCAGAGCTGATTGCTGCCTGCAGCTGCCTGCAGGGAGGCTGTGGCCAGGTGGGGTTGGGCTCTGCTGCCAGGCAGCCAGGGCCAGAACAAGGGGACACAGCCTGAAGCTGTGCCAGGGCAGGTTGAGGCTGTTTGTTAGGAGGAAGTTGTTGTCAGAGAGAGTGATTGGCACTGGAATGGGCTGCCCAGGGAGGTGGTGGAGTGGCTGTGGCTGGAGGTGTTGCAGCCAAGCCTGGCTGGGGCACTTAGTGCCATGGTGTGGTTGGTTGGGCAGGGCTGGGGGCTAGGTTGGGCTGGCTGAGCTTGGAGCTCTCTGCCAACCTGATTGATTCTGTGATTCTGTGCCAGGGCAGGTTCAGGCTGGATGTTAGGAAGAAATTCTTCATGAAAAGAGTGATTGGCACTGGAATGGGCTGCCCAGGGAGCTGCTGGAGTCCCCATCCCTGGAGGTGTTTAAAAGGAGGCTGCATGAGGCACTCAGTGCCAGGTTTTGACTATGTTAGGTGATAGGTTGGACTCCATCTTGGAGGTCTTTTCCAACCTGGTTAATTCTGTGATCCTGTGATTCTTCTTTTGAGCTGGCACCTTCTTGAGCTGCCCCCACCTCCCATGACAGCAGCAGTGGCAGGAGCAGAAGCCTCCCGAAGCACAGCAGCACGCAGAGCCCAGCTGGCTGCACACCACTGGGCCTTTTCCCTGGCTTCCTGATTTTTATCTCCTTCCTTTCAAAAAGCCAGAAACTGATGAGGGCAGGAGATAGCCCAGCCTGGCACAGCTCTTCCAGCGTGCCTTTGCCACCCTGCACCACCACCTGAGCTGCTGCTGGTGGCCTGAAGTTGCTCCCTGGCAGGCACTCTGCAGGCAGGTGCTGGCCAGTTCTACCCTCAGCCCTGGGGGAAGGTGCTTGGCTCCATCCACCTGCCCCAGAGCCTTGGTAAGCCCAATGTGTCCTTCAGCCACGGCAGCATCTCCAGCAAGGTTAGAGCTGTCTGCAGTTGTCCTGCCTGCCCCCTTCCTGCTTCATCTCACTGATGCAGCCCCAAGACCCAGCTTGAGAGTTCTCCAGCTGCTGGGGGCCCTGTCCAGGGCTCCCTCTTTCATCCTGCTCTTCCAGCCCCATGGAAGAGCCTGAGGAGATCCCCCAGCTGATGAGGTCCCATCCCAAAGTGGCTTAGGGCAAAGGCTCAGGATCTGGGCCAGGGAAGGGAGCCCAAGAGGCAGGATCTGGGCCAGGGAAGGGGAGCCCAAGAGGCAGGATCTGGGCCAGGGAAGGGGAGCCCAAGAGGCAGGATCTGGGCCAGGGAAGGGGAGCCCAAGAGGCAGGATCTGGGCCAGGGAAGGGGAGCCCAAGAGGCAGGATCTGGGCCAGGAAAGGGGAGCCCAGAGGCAGGATCTGGGCCAGAGAAGGGGAGCCCAAGAGGCAGGATCTGGGCCAGGGAAGGGGAGCCCAAGAGGCAGGATCTGGGCCAGGGCAGGGGAGCCCAGAGGCAAGATCTGGGCCAGGGCAGGGGAGCCCAGAGACAGGAACTCTGCCCCAAGGCACAACCCAGAGCAGATCCTGCAAGGAATCAAAGCCTTGAGATGTTTGGAATGGTTTAAAATACTTTATTGCAACATCAAGACAGTTCTCTGACTTCTCCCAGCAGCAGGGCTCCTGCAGGTGAACACCAAAACCACTTTACTCTTAAATTAGAACTTCTTTATATATATATTAAAGAAAAAAAAAGATAAAAGAAAAAGGTTTGTTTTTTTCTCTCCCTCCCTGTGCAGACAGGTCCTGCATGCCCCCAGCTCTCCTGCTAGCAGGAGCCAGTGGCAGATGACTTCTTTTCTACAACCCAAGCTGGTGGAAGAAGAGCAGCCCCATCTTTTTTTTTTTCCCCCCCACCTGATAAATGACTTTTTTGTTTCTAATGGCACCCAAGAAGGCAGATTTTTAACCTCCTTTTCTACGTTCCCCTCCTCCCCTCCCCACCAAAGGGAGGACAACAGCCACAGCTCCACCTGTCCAGAGGTCACCAAGCAGCACAAATCTGCCTCCCATCCCTGTAAAGGTCTCTCTCTCTGGCTTGGTTAATCCAACTCTACTCATGAATGGATTTTTCTCTTCCCAAAAGCAGCATAATTTTTTTAACACTTTTTTTTTAATATATATATATAATATATTTATATATAAAAACTAGCAGACAGGATCAACAACAACCATACCCCAAAAAAACCCAAACAAAAATGCAATCATCACTTCTCAAGTACGCAGCAGATTTCCCCCCACCCTGTATGGACACAGCTCAGACCCACCCAGAGCTAGATGCCAACAACAGCCCCCTCCAGACACCAGCAGAGATCCCAGCCAGAACATCATCAGAGATCCCTGCCTTGGGGGAAAGAGTTCAGACCACAGCCCCCTCCAGACACCATCAGAGATCCCTGCCAGAACACCATCAGAGATCCCAGCCTTGGGGGAAAGAGTTCAGACCACAGCCCCCTCCAGAACACCATCAGAGATCCCTGCCTTGGGGGAAGAGCTCAGACCACAGCCCCCTCCAGACACCATCAGAGATCCCTGCCTTGGGGGGGAGGTTTCAGACCACAGCCCCCTCCAGAACACCATCAGAGATCCCTGCCTTGGGGGGAAGGTTTCAGACCACAGCCCCTTCCAGACACCAGCAGAGATCCCTGCCTTGGGGGAAAGAGTTCAGACCACAGCCCCCTCCAGACACCAGCAGAGATCCCTGCTAGGACACCATCAGAGATCCCAGCCTTGGGGGAAAGAGTTCAGACCACAGCCCCCTCCAGAACACCATCAGAGATCCCAGCCTTGGGGGAAAGAGTTCAGACCACAGCCCCCTCCAGACACCATCAGAGATCCCTACCTAGGGGGAAGAGCTCAGACCACAGCCCCCTCCAGACACCAGCAGAGATCCCTGCCTAGAGGGGGAAGAGCTCAGACCACAGCCCCCTCCAGAACACCATCAGAGATCCCTGCCTCGGGGGAAGAGCTCAGACCACAGCCCCCTCCAGAACACCATCAGAGATCCCAGCCTTGGGGGAAGAGCTCAGACCACAGCCCCCTCCAGACACCAGCAGAGATCCCTGCCTAGAGGGGGAAGAGCTCAGACCACAGCCCCCTCCAGAACACCATCAGAGATCCCTGCCTAGAGGGGGAAGAGTTCAGACCACAGCCCCCTCCAGAACACCATCAGAGATCCCTGCCTCGGGGGAAGAGCTCAGACCACAGCCCCCTCCAGAACACCATCAGAGATCCCAGCCTTGGGGGAAAGAGTTCAGACCACAGCCCCCTCCAGACACCAGCAGAGATCCCTACCTAGGGGGAAAGAGTTCAGACCACAGCCCCTTCCAGACACCAGCAGAGATCCCTGCCTTGGGGGGAAGAGTTCAGACCACAGCCTCCTCCAGACACCAGCAGAGATCCCTGCCTCGGGGGGGAAAAGGAGAGGGGTGAAGATTTCAGACCATAGCAGCACATTCCAATGAAGTCCTGAAAACCTACTCAGATCAGCTAAGCTACCTAAAAACCCAACCAGCTCCCAAAGGGAAAGGCTCCCATTGCCCAGGGAGCCAGGGAAAGGGGATCAAGGGTGAAGGCACTCTTTGAGAAGGAGAGGAGACAGCATCCAGGCCCCCTGGCAAGGAGCTGCAGTCTTCCTCCCTCCCCATTTCCCAGCAGTTAACAATAAATTAAGCAGCCTCAAGTGGGGTGGGTGGAAAGCTGAGGGGATTGCACCCAAACCTTGCCCAGGAGGCTGCTGCCCCAGGGGAGGGCTTCTGCTCTCCAGGCAGATGGGGAACAGCTTCCCCTCCAAAGCAAGCCAAAACCCCACAAAGCCCAAATCTTAACAGCAACAAGAAACAAGCCACACGTTCCCCCCCTCAGCTCCCAGCAGAAGCAGCCACACCACCCCCCCCAAGAAGCCTCAGCAGAAGCCAGCACGAAGCAATCGGGACTGAGGATCCCCCCCCAACCAAGCACCTGCTGCCTTCTCCTCTGAGCCATGCAAGCTCAGAGCATCCCAGCCCAGGGAGGACTGGGGTGGTCAGCAGGGTTGTGGCCACACAGGCCAGGGTTGGAGGCTCACAATCCATGATCGATGGCCCCCGTGGGGCTGGAAGGCGTCAGGACCCCCGAGGAGACAGCAAACCTGGGCACCAGCCTGGGCACCAGCAACACCAACTGAGAAACATCTGCAACTTCATCCTGGGGGGCTGCACCCCCTCCCCAGTCACTCCTGTGCCCTGTCACCACCAAAAGGCTTGCTTCACCCCGGCCACCTGCAGGAGCTGATGGGCAGCATCCAGGTCCAGCAGCTCGGGTCCTGCTCTGCGCCGGTGGCCAGCAGAAGGAACCCTCAGCAGGCAGCAGGTGGAGAGGGCTGCTGGGGGGGGTGGGCAAGGGGGATGCAGAGACCTTTGGGTGTCCAGGGCGAGGTGCTGCTGCGGTGGGGCTGGGTGGCTGTGGGGGAGGCTGGTCACAGGTTGACATCAGTGACGTCTGTGGGCGTGCTGGTGGGCTGGCTGGCAGGGTAAGCAGCAGTCTTGGTGCCCAGCTCCTGGTGGCTTTGGGATGCCTGCTTCAGGCTCTCGGCTAAGGCAGCTTCAATCTGCTCCTGACAGGCTTTCAAGCAGTCCTGCAGTGGAGAGGGACAAAAGGCCTCGGTTGACTGTTGCTTAGAGGTGGAAGCCTTATAAACAGCACTGAGCAGCTGCTGTGCTGCATCTCTGGCCCCTGGAGCATCTGCACACAAACAAGACAAAGAAGCTTTTCCCCACCAAGGGGCATCTCTTGCACAGGCTGCAGAGGTGGGCACGAGCCAAGCTCAGGAGGTTCAACAAGACCAAGGGCAAGGTCCTGCAGCTGGGTCGAGGCAATCGCAAGCACCAATCCAGGCTGGGCAGTGCCAGGCTGGAGAGCAGCCCTGAGGAGAGGGACTTGGGGGTGCTGCTGGAGGAGAAGCTCAGCAGGAGCCAGCAGTGTGCACTTGCAGCCCAGAAAGCCAAGCAGAGCCTGGGCTGCAGCAGCAGCAGTGTGGTCAGCAGGGCCAGGGAGGGGATTCTCTTCTGCTCTGCTCTGCTCTGCTGAGACCCCACCTGGAGTCCTGCATCCAGCTCTGGAGCCCCTGGGACAAGAGGGCTGTGGAGATGCTGGAGAGTGTCCAGAGCAGGGCCAGGAGGATGCTCAGAGGCTGCAGCAGCTCTGCTGTGAGCACAGACTGGAAGGGTTGGGGCTGTGCAGGCTGGAGCAGAGGAGGCTCCCAGGGGACCTTCTTGCGGCCTGCCAGGATCTGAAGGGGGCTCCAAAAAAGCTGGGGAGGGACTTTTGAGACTGTCAGGTAGTGGCAGGAGTGGGGGGGATGGAGCAAAGGTGGAGGTGGAGAGAGTGAGGCTGGAGGTGAGGAGGAAGTTGCTGAGCAGGAGAGTGGTGAGAGGCTGGAATGGGTTGCCCAGGGAGGGGGTTGAGGCCCCATGGCTGGAGGTGTTTGAGGCCAGGCTGGCTGAGGCTGTGTGCAGCCTGCTCTAGGGTAGGGTGTCCCTGGGCATGGCAAGGGGGGTGGAACTGGCTGCTCCTTGTGGTCCCTTCCAACCCTGACTAATTCTATGATCTCCAGCAGGTCTCTGCTTTAGAGACCTCCTCAGGAGTAGCCTCAGACTCTTGCTGACTTTTTCCCACCTCTCTGTTCGACCACATTTGAGGATCAGCTCTTCCCAAAGCACCTGAGCTTGTGCCTGCATGCAGTGTGTGACTCCACATCACAGCAGTCACCTGCTGCCAGCAAGCAGGAGGGCAGATCAGAACAGCTCAGCACAGGCTGGGCTCAACCTTCACACCCAAGACCTTCCAGCTCCATCCTCCAACATGCCAGTGGCGAGCAGCACATGGGGACCACAGCTGTGCCCAGTGGGAGCAGCCAGCCTCAGCCCCCTGTGTTTCTGATGCTGATGCTTCTCCCTAGATCTGGCCTTGCAGTGTCCCCAGGTCGTGACTCAGTTTCCCCTTTGGCTCTGCTATGCCATTCCCACAGCTGGGCAGTGCTGGTGGCGCAGGGAGTCCACGGGGACAGAAGGGCACAGCGGTGCAAGGCAGTACCAGCTCCACGACTGGCAGGAGCTTTAGAACCTGCCTCCCCCAAGGCCCTGCATCCCAGGTCTCCTGGAGCTCGGTGTGATGCCACATCTCTGTGCCCAGCTCTGCTGCCCAAGCCAGGAGCGCAGCAGCAGCGCAGCTCAGCTCCCGGCCAGGGGCAGAGGCTGGCGCCTGGCACCCCGCGGCCGGAGCCGTCGCCGTTGTCACACCCCGGAATCTCTTACCAGGAATCCACCACCGGTTCTTAGAAACTGTCAGAGGATGTGGGGAGCGAAAATAGCAACGCCCACCTCCCCCTGCCCACGGCTTCCCGTCAGCGCAGCCTCCAGCACAGCCCCCAGCCGCGCTCGGGGCCAGCTCGCTGCTCAGCGCCAGCCTGGCACTGCCACTGCCACTGCCACTGCCACTGCCACTGCCACTGCCACTGCCTGCTCCAGCCCCGGGGAGGCTGCTGCAGGCACTGCCCAGGAGGCTGCTGCAGGGACTGCCCAGGAGGCAGCCTGGCTTGCCTCAGCCTGGCTCTGCCACTGCCACTGCCACTGCCTGCTCCAGCCCCGGGGAGGCTGCTGCAGGGACTGCCCAGGAGGCTGCTGCAGGGACTGCCCAGGAGGCAGCCTGGCTTGCCTCAGCCTGGCTCTGCCACTGCCTGCTCCCGCCCTGGGAGGCTGCTGCAGGGACTGCCCAGGAGGCTGCTGCAGGGAGTGCCCAGGAGGCTGCTGCAGGGACTGCCCAGGAGGTAGCCTGGCTTGCCTCAGCCTGGCTCTGCCACTGCCTGCTCCAGCCCTGGGGAGGCTGCTGCAGGGACTGCCCAGGAGGCTGCTGCAGGGAGTGCCCAGGAGGCTACTGCAGGGACTGCCCAGGAGGCATCTTGGCTTGCCTCAGCCTGGCTCTGCCATTGCCTGCTCCAGCCCTGGGGAGGCTGCTGCAGGGACTGCCCAGGAGGCAGCTTGGCTTGCCTCAGCCTGGCTCTGCCACTGCCACTGCCTGCTCCAGACCTGGGGAGGCTGCTGCAGGGACTGCCCAGGAGGCATCTTGGCTTGCCTCAGCCTGGCTCTGCCACTGCCTGCACCAGCCCTGGGGAGGCTGCTGCAGGGACTGCCCAGGAGGCAGCCTGGCTTGCCTCAGCCTGGCTCTGCCACTGCCTGCACCACCCCTGGGGAGGCTGCTGCAGGGACTGCCCAGGAGGCAGCCTGGCTTGCCTCAGCCTGGCTCTGCCACTGCCTGCTCCAGCCCCGGGGAGGCTGCTGCAGGGACTGCCCAGGAGGCAGCCTGGCTTGCCTCAGCCTGCCTGCCCCCTCCCTGCTCTGCAGGGCAGTGTGGTGTCAGGCTCAGCCAGACTGTGGGTCTGGTTCTGCTCCTTGAAGCCCCTCTGGAGCACTGTGAAACCCTCAAGCTGCACCTGGAGTGCCACCAATGAGGCAGCTTCGAGCATGATGGCAAAGCTCTTGCCAGTCGTGGAGCTGGTACTGCCTTGCACTGCTGTGCCCTTCTGTCCCCGTGGAGTCCCTGTGCCACCAGCACTGCCCAGCTGTGGGAATGGCATAGCAGAGCCAAAGGGGAAACCCTGCACCAGGGCAGGTTTACACTGGATGTTAGGAAGAAGTTCTTCACAGAAGGTGTGATTGGCATTGGAATGGACTGCCCAGGGAGGTGGTGGAGAAACTGTCCCTGGAGGTGCTCAAGAGGGGACTGGATGAGGCACTTAGTGCCATGGTTTAGTTAATTAGAAGGGTTAGGTGGCAGGTTGGACTTGATGATCTTAAAGGTCTTTTCCAACCTGGTTGACTCTGTGTGATTCTGTGAGTCACGACCTGGGGACACTGCAAGGCCAGATCTAGGGAGAAGCCTCAGAGACATGGGGGGCTGAGGCTGGGTGCTCCCACCAGGCACATCTCCAGGCCTTCCCTCTGCCACAGGAGCTGCCACGGTCCTGCCTAGGCAGGGGCTGCTTGTGCAGCACCTCCCACCCAGGCAGGCTGTGGGGCAGAAGTGAGGTCCTCTGTGTGCTGGGAAGGGGAGGCTGGAAGGCAGCAGAGGTGTGCTGGGCTCCATTTCTGCTCCCCTCCCCTCGGTGGTGCCCTCCCTGCTTCCCACCTGTTCCCTCCAGCCCCAAGCCAGAGCAGGTTTCAGCCCCTGCCCCATTCACCCCAGGCAGCAGCTTGGGAGCAGCTGGCTGCACTGATTCTCTCTTTCACAAAAAGGCTCCAGCAAACAAAACCAAGCCCAAAAACAAAACCAAACCCAAGTGGAGCCACACAAACAGATCAGGACACCCTCCTGGCCCAGCCCTCCCTGCCTGCACAAAGCCTGCCCACAGCCTCCCACCGCTTCCAACTCCCAGCGCTGCTGTCGGGGGACTGAAACCAACCCCACGCCCGCTGCCGGCATCGGCGCTCGGGCAGAAGAAAGGATCAAAAGGAGCCTCTGGCACAAGAAAGGCTCCTGCTGACCTCGCTGCAGTCAGAGCCACCTGCAAACGGGGAGCCCCAGAGGGTCCTGCTGCCCTGCTCAAAGCAGCAAGGTGCCCCCCACCATCCTCGTGTCCCCAGCCAAGTCGCTGTGCCAGCATCCCCCAACGCTTTGTGCCCCCGGGCCCCCTTCCCACCTGAATCTGGCCACCTGCAACCAGACACCGGTGGAGATTAGCAGATGCTGAGCCCAGCTTCTCCCTCTGCCCCATCCCACCCTGTCAACCCGATCCTGCCAACACCTGCCCAGGCAGGCACAACAGACGCTCCCCTTTGTGCTGCCTCTCCAAGGCTCCTGAGCTCGCCCTGCTCTGCACAGGCAGCACTTGATGGCCCTGAGCTGACTGTGGCCATGGCACTGACCAAAGCTGCTGCCTCCAGAGACGTTCTCTCATCTCTAGGCACTCCTTAAGCCAAGGTTGGCATCGTTCTGAACAGCTTCACCTCCTCTCCTGCTCAGAGGAGCAAGAGTTTCCACCAGACCCTGCAGCAAAACTGCTCTGCTTGCCTGGAGCCCAGCTCTGAGCACCCCAGCTCAAGAAGGACCAGAAAAGCTACTGGAGAGAGTCCAGCAGAGGACCACTGAGATGCTGAGGGGTCTGGAGCACCTCTCTCATGGGGACAGGCTGGGGCTGGTTAGCCTGCAGAGGAGGAGGCTGTGTGGGATCTGATGAGTGCTTACAAGTATCTAAGGGACTGAGTGTCAGGAGGATGGGGTCAGGCTCTTCTCCATGGTCCCCAGTGACAGGACAAGAGGCCACAGGCATGAACTTGGACATAGGAAGTTCCATCCCAACATCAGAAGGAACTTCTGTACTGTGAGGGTGGCAGAGCCCAGGAGCAGGCTGCCCAGAGAGGTTGTGGAGTCTCCTTCTCTGCAGAGCTTCCAGCCCTAACTGGCTATTGAGATCCTGGCCAAGCTGCTGTGGGTGCCCTGCTTGAGCAGAGGACTTGGACTGGATGCTCTCCAGATGTCCCTTCCAACCCCTCCTGCCCCCAGCTACCACGCTGGGATTCTGGGGGTACTCCTGTGTGACCTGCCTGGGCTGACTCTGCTCTGGCAGGGGTGGGTGGACTCGATCTCCAGAGGTCCCTTCCAAGCCCCACCACTCTCTGCATCCCCCCCCAGGCACTCACCACCTCGGTGCCAGTGATGCTGGCCAGCAGCTCAGTGGTGGCCTCTCCACCGACGTCGTTGGCAGCCACTGTCAGGCCATGGATCGCGGCTCCGATGCTGCCCGTGGCGATCATGGAGGGGGGGTACAGGGCAAAGGTGTAGTCTAGAGACAGGACAGGGACACACAGGGCACAAGGGAAGAAGCTGTCAGCAAGGATATGTGTGGGAAGTCCTGGAGGCTGGGGTTTTCCTGGGAAACCAGAGAGGGGAGGGCAGAGAGGAGTCTCCAGCTTGACGGGAGGAGATGGGAGCGAAGCTGTGGGGAACAGGTGGAGCATCAGAGAAGCAACCTTCAGGTGCCCTCACTCCAAGAAGGACACTGAGGGGCTGGAGTAGGTCTAGGAAACAGCAGTGAAGGTGGGGAAGGGTCTGGAGAACAGGGCTGGGGAGGAGCAGCTGAGGGAGCTGCAGGTGTGCAGTGTGGAGGAGGCTGAGGGAGACCTCATTGCTGCCTACGGCTCCCAGGTGGGCAGCAGAGCCAATGGCATCCTGGGCTGGCTCAGGAGCAATGTGGCCAGCAGGACTAGGGCAACCAAACAGGGGTTGGGCTCTGCTCCCAAGTATCAGGAAACAAATGAGAGGAAACTGCCTCAACTTGCACCAGGGGAGGTTTAGGTTGGACATCAGAAGCAGCTTCTTCACCAAAAGGGTTCTCAAAAGCTGTCCAGGGTTGAATCCCAATCCCTGGAGGTGTTTTAAACACACAGAGATGTGATGCTGAGGGCCATGGCTTAGCCCCAGCCCTGGCAGAGTTAGAGAATGGTTGGAGTGGATGAGCTTGAGGGGCTTTTCCCACCAAGGCAATGAGATGGGTCCAGGCTTCAGCTGTTCCTCTGGGCCTTTCTCACCAAAAGCCCTGAAGATGAGGTTGCTCCAGCAGCTCACAGCAAGAGTGATAAAAGCTCAACCCAGGGCAGTCCTTCTGCCCCTGTGCTCAGCACTGCTCAGGACACCCCTGCAGTGCTGTGTCCAGTTCTGGGCTCCTCCATTGCAGAGAGATGTTGAGGTGCTGGAAGGTGTTTGGAGAAGGGCAGCAAGGCTGGGGAGGGGCCTGGAGCACAGCCCTGTGAGGAGAGGCTGAGGGAGTTGGGGGGGTGCAGCCTGCAGCAGAGGAGGCTCAGGGCAGAGCTCATTGCTGCCTGCAGCTGCCTGCAGGGAGGCTGTAGCCAGGTGGGGTTGGGCTCTGCTGCCAGGCAGCCAGGGCCAGAAGAAGGGGCCACAGCCTGAAGCTGTGGCAGGGCAGGTTGAAGCTGAATGTTAGGAAAGAGAGACTGGCATTGGAATGGGCTGCCCAGGGAGGTGGTGGAGTTGCCATCCCTGGAGGAGTCTAAGAGGAGGCTGCATGAGGCACTCAGTGCCAGGGGTTAGTGAATCAGGAGGGTTAGGTGATAGGTTGGACTTGATGATCTTAGAGGTCTTCTCCAGCCTGGTTAGTTCTGTGACTCTGTGATCTGTCCCTTGGAGGCACTCCCACAGTCACAGCCTCTGCAGTCAGAAAGGTGGCATGGAAGGGTGGCTCCATGGCTTTGCTGCCCTGGCACCCACTAAGAGCCCCCAAGACCACTATCCCAGCTCATCAGGGACAGAAACCACATCACTCAGCAGCAGAAATGCTTCAGTTGGAGCAAAGGCAGGCACTGAGCTCCCCAGAAAGCCAAGGAGCTGGTGAGCACCCCCAACTCACCCAGAGAGCCTGGCTGCAGCCCAGTGGCCACCTCACCCTCCCCTGCCTCTCAGCAAGCAGCTCCAGCAGCAGCTGGCACCCACCTGTGGCACACAGGGCGATGAAGGTCTGTGCATGCTTCTTCACCAGCTCCATCTTGTCCTTGGGCAGTGGGAGGTGATGGAGGATGTGAGCCAAGAAATCATTTGCTATCACTGAGACCAGGTCCCACTTTAGCTTCTCCAGCACCAGGACCTCCCAAGCCTACAGACAGACAGACAGACAGAAAGTTATTCAACAGGGCCTGGCAGAAACACTCCCCAGATTCAAGGGCAGAAAAGGCTTGGGGCAGGGCCAGGAGAACAGTGAAATCCACAAGGCAGGGAGGGAAAAGAGGGAAGATCTCTGCTCTGTGACTATGGCACCAGCCTTGAGCTGCTGCAAAGCTGGGAGTAAAGAGCAAAGAGGAAGCAATAAATCTGGGCTCTGCCTTCCAAGGTGCATTGGATTAGCCTGCAACACCCCTGGCATTCCCTCTGTGGGCAAAGCAGAGGGCAAAGAGCAGCAGGCACGAGATTCCCACATTCCTTCTGCACTCCTGGAGGGACAGGCTGAGGTGCAGGCTCCCAGCTCAGCCCTCTGCGTGCTCCTCAGCGCTGGTCACTGTGTGGACTCCCTCCTGGAGCAGCAACTTGGCCAGAGGACCACAGGAGGCAAGAGCTGCCCTGCAGCCAGCTCCTCTGCACAGCACATTGGAGGTGCAGGCAAGAGCTGAGCTGTGAGGGCTGCATTCAGGCAGCTCAAACTCCTGCATGAGAGCCTCAGCCCCTGCAGAGCTCAGGGGACGTGACTGGGTGCCGAGATCCTCAGCCCAGCAAACGCTGGGCACACAGCCCTGTGGAGCAGTCCCAAGGCTGGGCAGCAGCACTTTGGCACAGCCTCCCCTACTCATCTCACCTCTTCTCTGCCAACAGCCTCCTGTCATGCTCAGCAGAGCATCCCCAGCAGCTTCTCAGGGGGCAGAGGCACTCAGCAGCCATGCTGACAGTCACCTCTCCCACCCACACCTCAATGATGCTTCCCAGTTACCTGCCAGTGCCTCTGCCTCGTGTTGTGGTGGTCTCTCTGTGCACCTAGCAGAGATTGCTGCCAGATCTTCCACCAGCCCACCCCTGTGCAAGCTACAAGCTGGGGAGCAGATGGCAGGAAGGCCAAGTGCCCCCTGTGGATTTCAGCTGGAGCCTGAACTGTTCCTCTGATCTGCTCAGCCTCTCGTGGGCTGTTCCAGCTCCAAGCATTAATCCTGACACCAAAAGCAGAGAGCAGCCCTGGGTGAGCACTTGGCAGAGTCAGCACCCTGCAAGCCCTCGTGTTAGCAGGTGGCACTACCATGGTGGTGCCATCCAGCAGGTATTCAAGCATGGAGAGCTCCACGGTTAGAGACTGAGCACAGAACCTGGGAACTGTGCACACAGTTCCCTGCTCTGCCATCAGCATTCAGGTCTGCCTGCCTTAGCCAGAGCAGCCTCTGGGCCACACACCCACTGCTCTCGCTGGGATGGGTGGCTCTGATGTTATGTGAGAGCCACTGGCACCCTGGCCTGGCTCAGGAGCAGTGTGGGCAGCAGAAGCAGGGCAGTCCTTCTGCCCCTGTGCTCAGCACTGCTCAGGACACACCTTGAGGGCTGTGTCCAGTTCTGGCTCAAGTCAAGAGAGATGCTGAGGTGCTGGAAGGTGTTTGGAGAAGGGCAGCAAGGCTGGGGAGGGGCCTGGAGCACAGCCCTGTGAGGAGAGGCTGAAGGAGCTGGGGGGGTGCAGCCTGCAGCAGAGGAGGCTCAGGGCAGAGCTGATTGCTGCCTGCAGCTGCCTGCAGGGAGGCTGTAGCCAGGTGGGGTTGGGCTCTGCTGCCAGGCAGCCAGGGACAGAAGAAGGGGACACAGCCTGAAGCTGTGCCAGGACAGGTTGAGGCTGGCTGTGAGGAGGAAGCTGTTGTCAGAGAGAGTGATTGGCACTGGAATGGGCTGCCCAGGGAGGTGGTGGAGTGGCTGTGGCTGGATGTGTTGCAGCCAAGCCTGGCTGGGGCACTTAGTGCCATGGTCTGGTTGGTTGGGCAGGGCTGGGTGCTAGGTTGGGCTGGAGGAGCTTGGAGCTCTCTTCCAACCTGCTTGATTCTATGATTCTATGTCTGGCTACAACCAGACACAGCAGTCTCTGGAGAGGTGTGAGCAGAGTCTTCCCAAGATCATTTTCCTTCCCCTCCCAGCAGGAACATCACAGGCAGCCCACACCCAGCTTCCTGAGTCTCTCTGCTCATCCTAACTCCCTCAAAGCCCAAGCCTAGCCCCCAGGTCCTCTCAGACTGAATCAGCAGCAGGTCTGTGTTTGGCACTGGGCTGCAGGCATGCCAGGAAGGCCACAGAAGACATCCCCAGTGCCTCCTCCCCAGTAACAGGGGGTGACAATAAAGGAGAAGACCCTGCAAGAGCTGAGCCTCCAGGCCTGGAAGGGCCAGGCTGAACTGGGGTTTGTATCAGGTATCTGCACTTCAGGACCCAGTCCTACCCAGCAGAGGATCTGCTCCTTGCCAAGCAGTGTAGGATTACAAGGTCAGTGCTGCACTCAGACGTGCCAGAGGGCTGCCAGAGCAGATGGGTTTGAAGAAGTGAGACTGTTCAGGTCTTCATTTGCTCTCTCTGTGCCTCTCCCTTTTAACCCCCCTCTTTCCCCTTACACAACACTACCAGTTTGGAGTTGCTTAAATGGACAGCATTGCTCAACCTGCTCTGAACCCCCCCCTCCAGGGGGCCACTTCACAGCCTGCACTTTTCCAAGCAGAAAGCAGAGCTTCCCTGGAGCACACTCACTGCCCTCCCATATGGATGCCAGCCTGCCAGCCCTTCTGTGCTGCTAAGCCCAGTCCCTGGGATAACAGCAGCAAGGATGGCAGCAAGGAGCTCCAGAGCCTGAGGAGGGATGCTTGGTTCAAAGAGGGGATTTGGAACAGAGAGAAGAGACCAGGTTTGGGCAGAAGAATGAAAACCAGCTAGTGCTGACCACTCTGCAGCAGCACAGCAAGGTGGGACAGGCCAAGAGCCATGGAGGTGGAGAGCTCTGTGTGCTGTCCCAACCTGCTAGAGCCCACCAAGGGCGGTGGGCTGGGAGGTGTCCCTGCCTAGATCATCTTTGAGGTCCCTTCCAATCTAAACCATTCTATGATTCTAAGAACTTCTTGTTTCCTGGGAAGGACACAGGACCATGCTGATGACTTCAGCAGTCACTGTCCCAAGGGTGAGAGGCTAAGGCCTGGTTTCTCCACCCAGCAGCCCTTCTGCAGACCCGGGAGGAGGTCCACAGCAGGACCTGGAGGTGGCTGCTCACAAAACAAACCCAAAAGGGATCACTACATCTGTGAGGGGACACCTTGGGCACAGAGGGGACAGCAGCCCAGCATCACCCCAGCTCCTGCTCCTTGCCTTTCCTCCCAGAGCTGCAAGCATGACATCCAGACCGGTGTGGCACAGAGCCTGTCCTGCTTGGATGCATCCTGTCCCGAGGAGATGCAGGAGACTCCAGCTGGGATGAGCAGGCTCCTGCCACTCCAGGACTGCTCCAGGACCAGAGCCTGCTCGTTTGCAGCACACAAAAGCAGCTCTTTCCCAGCTAGTACCCGGGTTTGTCACCTCCTTCAAAACCTCCTTGTTCCAAGAGGTCTGATCCCAAGACCCAGCCGGCACTCGAGATGCCAGCTGAAGGCGCCAGGCGCCAAGGACTGTCACCAGCTCACAGGATTTAGCTCAGGGAAGCCTCTCTCCTGCCAAACCACCCTGCTCCTCGCTTCTCTCCTGCTAGCCTTGGGGACTTCCCTCTCTCCGAGCTGCATGGCAGAGTCTCTGAATCACTTTATCTGTGGCAGGAGCAGAACAAAAGGCTGCAGGAGATAGGCGAGCAGCTCTGCGACAGCAGCTCCCCTCGCTGCAGCAAACATCCTCTTCCTGGCGTTTTGTTTTGCACCTCGTTGAATCAGTCCCTGCCTGCCTAATGAAAGGGAGGAAGAAAGTGGAAAATGTCCCTTTGTTCTTCACCCTGCTCGTGGAAGGGCTGCAAAGCTGCCAGCACTGCCCATCCCATCAGAAAGAGTCGGGTCCACCTTCTACAGGGTCCCACTTCTGCAAGGTTCTCCAGGGTAGAGCTCTCCCACACTGGGTCAGTCCCTTTGGAGATGGAAGCTGCACAGCAGCTGAGCTTCCCTCTCTGCAAGCTCACTGCCTTCACCTCCTGCATGCATCCCACAAGGAAAAAGAAGGCAGGCAGGCAGTGACCATTGCCACTGCCTGCCTTGCTCTGACAAGGTGGTCTCCAGTGCAGTGAAACAGCCCCAAGGCTGTGGTTGCTGCCCCTGTGCCCTCTTGCTAGGCCAGCCCCAAGTCCCAAGCAGAAATGGCTCTGCTCAATTTACAGCTCTGCAGACTCAGCCTGGGATGTGACAGCCACACCAGCTCCTCTCCTTTTCACCTAGTGACAGAGGCTCTGCACACCAAGCTCTGTCCTCAGCAACACCCACACCCCTCGGTGCCTACAAGCAGCCTGTGTAAGCCCATCTGGGGAGGCTGCAGAGGGAGCAGAGAGCCCAGCTGCCCTCTGCAGCAGCCTTGGCTGCAGGAGGAAAGGAAATGGTGTTCAGTTTTGTCACTCGAGTGGCTAAGGTCCCATTTCACACTGCCACAGCCTCGATGAGGCACAGCAGCCAAGCAGGAGCTGGCAGCTCCCCGCCCTGCTTGCGAGCTGACTCAAAAAGAGGGTGCAAAGAGCTGCTGCTGCTGCCCACCCACCTGAGACACAGCTACAGAAATGAGCAGCCACGAAAGCAGAGAGGAAGAGCCTGGGGCAAATGTTCAGTTCCATCCCCTGAGCAGAGCTCAGGGTTGGGTGGGGAGGGCAAAAGTGCCAGCTCCAGGCTCAGGAACGGTCACATCACTGCTGGAGAGTTGAAACTCTACCACAGATCAACAGCTCCTTAACTCAGCTGTGAACTCCTCCTCTTGCTCTCACTCCTCATGATCTGCTGCCACTGCTGCTCCCTTCCTTCTCTGCCTGGTGGCTGGATCAGGGCAATGAAGCTGGTGAAGGGCCTGGAGAAGAAGTCTTATGAGGACTGCAGGAGCTGGGGATGGTTACTGTGGAACAGAGAAGGCTGAGGGGAGACCTCACTGCTGTCTACAGCTACCTGAAAGGACACTGTGGAGAGGCTGCTGCTGGTCTCTTCTCACAGGTAAATAGTGCTAGAAGAGGGAATGGCCTCAAGCTGCCACTGGAGAGGTTTAGACTGAACATCAGGAAAAGGTTTTTTCCCCAGCAAGAGTGGCTCAGGCTGCCTAGGGAGGTGGTGCAGTCACCAACCCTGGAGGTGTTTAAAAGCTGTGTGATGTGGTGCTTGGGGATATGGTGTAGGCTGCACCTTGCAGTGCAGGGTTCTGAGTTGGACTTGGTGATCCTGAGGAGCTTTGCCAACAGAAATGTCTCTGTGATTCTGTGACCTTGCTCCTGGTCTTGGCTAGGCAATCCCTGGCAGCTGGCAGAAGTGACTTAGCTCAAAGGCTTCAGCCAAGAAAGGTTGTTAGGGACATGCCAGGCAGATGAAGGGGACCTACAACTGCCTTCCCCCACCTTCAAGCAGCTGAAGAGCCTCTGGCAGAAGCCAGAAGAGCTTTTCCTCCAAACAAACACCCCAAGAAGTGCAGCAAGGTAGGTCAGAGAACGCCCGCGACGGAAATCCAACTTCCTCCAAATGGACAAGTCCCTCCTTGCATCATTTCCTTCTCCCTAGAATAACTTCAGCAAGATTTCATTTCAAACATGGCCCTTCTGAAAAAAAAAAACACCCAACCACTGAGCTGGTGCCAAGCATCCCAGCAAGAGAAGGAAGCAAACCTCCCGGGGAAGCAAAGCAGCTTCCTCCAAAAGGCCAGGGAGGACAGGCTGGGAGCTGAGATGGCTCTGATCCACCAGTGGAGGCCAGGATGCACCATTGTCCAGACCTTGATGAAGAAGCTCCCCTTCCCCTTCCCCTCCCCACCCCTGCTTCATGGCAGGGTTGTGAAAGAGAAGCAGCATTGCCATGATTAGCACAGAGGAGGGAAACTGCAGCTCTGGTTTTGTAATCAGGGCATTAACTCTTGGCAGGTCCCCAAGCGAGGATGAAGCCTTCACCTATCTTCAGATGCTACCTCCACTCCCTCTTTCCAGCAGGAAGCAATGGGGAGACTGAAACAGGATCTGCTCCAAACTGGCTTAAACACACTTGAGCCAAACCAAGCCCTGTGGTGGGCTGAGGAAGATGCCCACCAGAGCACCAGAACCTTGAGCTACAGAGCTTCTCCTGCCCAGGCACCTGCAGACACCTCAGCACCTCTCCTTAAGGGCTGTGGCTGCCCTGTGATGCTTCTGCTTTTCCTTCCAGGGCTGTGGCTGCCCTGTGATGCTTCTGCTCCTCCTTCCAGGGCTGTGGCTGCTCTGTGGTGCTTCTTTTCTCATCCTTCTGCTCATCAATTATCAGGAATAAACCTGCTGAGTGCTCACAGCCATCCCCTTGGGAAAGGCAAAGAAGGATCCTATTTGTTCCCCCTCCCCCCACCAAAAAAGCCATCTTTGACTATTCCAAGGAGGGAAAAATAAGGACTTCTGACTCCCAAAATGAAACCATTCTTGTCCATCTCAACTGCATATCGATCCTGGAGCACAACCATGAAAAGATCCTGGCCACCCATTTGGCTGTGCTCCCTGAGAGCAATCCAGGATCCTGTGGATGCTGCAGCACAGCCACATCTCAGCACCGAGGAGCAATTGTTTGTTCTGGGCATTCCCATCCCTCACCACCACCCATGGTAATGGTCCAGGCAGTGCTAATTAAGGCAACAACCACCCACAAATGACTGAAGGAGGAGAGATATGGAGGTGAGGGGTTTTTCCCCAGCCTCTTCTGGCCCTTGGAGAAACCAAGGGGCACAACCAGAGCTCTCCAATTACCAGAAGTGCCTTGCGAGTCACACCTGAAAGTGTCATGGGTTCACTCCCCAGCCTGGGGACAAATCACACTCCAATCACCTCACCCACTCCAGCCTCCCCAACACCCTCCCCCCCAAAAAAAAAAGAGAGAGATTTTTAAACAGGCTGATGACTAACCCTGAGAAATTCTGTAGGCAAACTGTCTCCAGGGATGTTTGTTACTCGAAGTGAGGTGGCAGTTTCCTCCCCAGGGCTCTCATCTACAGAATCACAGAATTAACCAGGTTGGAAAAGACCTTCAAGATCATTGAGTCCAACCTATCACCTAATACCTTCTAATTAACTAAACCCTGGCACTAAGTGCCTCATAAGGCACCAAAGGCCCCTCCCTCCCCCTCCCAAAAAAGGAGTTTCCTACCCCATCGGTGAAGCTGAACTCAAGAGGTTTGGATTTGTACTTTGAATTGCTCCTCAGACTGGAAATGGTTTTGCTTTTCAAAGCCTGCACAGCTCCTACCTGAGTGTAGAAGCAAAGCAGTCCTGCTTTAACTCAAGGGTGGGGAGCAAGACCTCATCAGCAATCAGGTCCTGCTTATTTCCATGACCTTGGCAGCACCACCAGCCTCAAGGGTACAATCCAGCCAGCTGCAGCCCAGGTCAAAACAGCTCCCACCCATTTTGCTGCTTAAGGAGGCTGAAGGGAGATCTTCCTACTCTATATATCCCTGAAAGGGGGTTGGAGCCAGGTGGGGGATGGTCTCTTCTCCCTAGTAACAAAGTGATAGGACAAGAGGAAATGGTCTCAAGCTGCACCAGGAGAGGTTTAGGTTGGACATCAGAAGAAACTTCCTCCCTGAAAGGGAAGTGGTTGAATCCCCATCCCTGGATGTGTTTCAAAGCCACAGGGTTGTGGTGCTGAGGGCCATGGTCTAGCTCCAGCCTTGGTGGAGTCAGAGAACGGTTGCACAGAGTGATCTTGAAGGTCTTGTCCAACCCAACTGATTCCATGATTCTAGAATTAGCTCTCCACTTAAAACTTCATTTTTCCAGCTAGGTTTGGAAATGCATCTCCTATGTCACACCCCTCTGCAGCTGGGGGCAAGTCAGAGCTCTGAGAACCCTGTGGCAGCCCCCACCTGGCCATGCAGAGAGGAATCTTTGTTCTCCAGAGCGTAAGCAGCATCCAGGTGCCAGCTCAGGGTGGCAGCTCCAAGCTTGCAATGAGAGCTTAAGGCACAAGGAACTCCCCCTCTGTAACCTGGAGGTGACAAAGCTGCTTCCTGCAGCGGGGAGCAAGGAGGCTGCCCAGGATGGAAAGTTCTTCACCAACTGACAAGGAGGAGAGAAGGTTGGTTGGGGGAAGGCAGGGGAAGGTGAAGGAATGAAAGCAAGAGGGCAGGAGGAGGCATGGAGGCAGGTATGCTGCCAAGCAGCAGGATGCAGGAGATAAGAGAGCTGGGGAGGAGGCAGAGGGCAAGCTGAGATAGGGGTGGTTACCAAGAGCTGCTGAGGTGTGATGGAGTTGTCTGTGTAAATGCAGAGCTTCTCCACGGTCAGGGGCATGGTTTCTCTCAGCTTGGAAGCCAGCAGCATGCAGACAGCTCCCAGCAGCTGCAGGTGGTTCTTTCGCACGGGCACCGTGGACAGGTAGCGATCCACATAGTTCATGGCCAAGGGGAAGACCTCTTCTTCACACTTCTGCTCCTCACACACCTGACAAAACCCAATCACAGGAAGGGAAAAAAAAAGAGAAGAAAAAAAGAAAAGGGAAGTTATAATCAGCACAGGACCCCTCAGCTCCTCCCTGCCCACACTGCAGCTTCACAGCTTCTGGTCAGCCCACCCAGAGAAGCTGTGGAGGCTCCAAAGCTGGGAGTGTTCCAAGCCAGGTTTGAATGGGGGCTTTGAGCAAATTGGGTAAGTGGGAGGTGTCCCTGACCCACGGCAGGGGGCTGGAATGAGATGATCTTTAAGGTTCCTTCCAACCCAACCCATTCTGTGATTCCATGATGGTGTTTCATGCTTATCTGGGGAGCTCTGAAGGCACTTGGGTGCTAAGGAGTATATCAGCTACAGGTATTAGGGCTGTGACCTGAGGGGGACTACACCAGCAACTAGTTTGACCAATGCCTTAAGCCTTCACCTGCCTGCAAAAGCTGCAAAATTCATTTGTGTGCTCCTCTGAGCAAAGCTGCTTTATCTGCCCCCCTTGTTTAGTGTCTCCTGCTGGACAGCAGAGCTGCAACCCTCTGCTCTGGGGAGAACTGGGGACCTCTGGAGAAAAGGAGCACTTCCAGCACATCTCCAGCTGGAGATCTAACAGGGTAGGATCCGCCCTTGGCAGTTCCACCTTAAGTGGTCCAGAGACACAAAGAAGAATCAACGGCAGAGCCCAAAGCAGAGTCTGAGTCCCAAAGTCCTCCTCCTCCTCCCTCAGCCGCACTTCTACCACAGCCACCGACAGAATCCAGCAGCTCTGAATTTCAGCCCTCTGCTCTTATCTCTCAAGCAGGATCACAACACCGCTCGTATTTAACTTCCTTCTTTCTCTGTAACCATAAAAACATTGAGGTTTCTCCTCCTCCAGCACCAAACCAGCACCACGCTCCTGCCAGCAGCGACCACCTCCCCCTGCCCAGACTGCTACAGCGCCCGGGACACAGAGCGGCGACAACTGCCAAGTGTCATCCACTTCGTGACCAGTTTTAGGGCTTCACAGAAACGGCCCCCAAGGCACCTTTTATCTACCCACCCACCTCAGGCAGGGAATTGCACAAACAGAAGAGTAACAGCGAGGGAAAACGAAGAAAAGCAGGGCTAAAAAGCACTTCGCTTGTTAGCTTTGCTGCCAGATGCAGCTTCTTGCAAGAGCGGCCAGGGTGGGGAGCAGAAGTTTGTGTTCTCTGCAATCTCCTTTCTCCGCTGAGCCTCATGGCTTTGACCATCTCCTAAGAGGCCCGGGAGGTTCCCCCCTGACTGAGCTGCACCCCTCAGGGAGCTGCATTCGTGCTTCATTTAAGGAAGCAAAGGGCAGCGCTGCTGCTTTCCCCCTTTCCGTTGCATTTTCAGCCGCATGCAGCCGGCCGGGTGCAGAGCCGAGCTCTCTGCTCACGGCTTCTGGGCAGCAGGGGAGAACAGGAGGTCCGATAGCAGCATGTGCGAACCCAGGCAAGGGTCTGCTCCTCCGGCGTGGGGCAATCGTAACGTGCAGCAGCGCCAGCGCTCACAGGGGCTGCCACGCTGCCCTCCTCGCCCACCTCCGGCCCCTCCACGTGCTGCCGGCTCCCTTCAGAACCCCGCACGCCGCAGACCTGTCCTCTGCGCCCTGGGACTTCAGAGTTTTCCTATCCCCTTGGTTCTCCTTTGCACCCCTTGCATGCAGGATTCCCTCTGAACCCCGCAGCCAGCACGGCTCCGGTGCGCCTGCCCCGTGCTTCCCCCCGCGGCCAACTCTCTCCCGCCAGAGCAGGAACGCGCACGTTTGCAAACGCGGTAAAGCCCCGGTGACCGAGCAAGGAACCGAAACGGTGGCGGGAGAGGAGGCAGCAGCGGCTGCCGTACCTCCAGCATCCAGAAAGCCAACATCTTCCGCATGTAGGGCTTGATCTCCCGCTGCACGCACTGGAAGTAGGAGACGCTGGGGCTGTAGCGTTCCTCCTGGCTCAGCAGGTTCTGCAGCACTCGCCGGTCCCCCAGGAGCTGCGGGTCGTGCCCGGCGCGGGGAGCGCGGGGGACGGTTTCCACGCACAGCAGCTCCATGGGCGCAAAGCAGCGTGCGGGCAGCAGCAGCCAGCCCAGCACCGGCTCCGCTGCAGCCGCCGCGGGGCGCCGGGAACTGGCCGCCCTTGCGGGGGCGGAGCCAGCGCCCGCCCCGACCTCCCGGCGCGCCGAGGGGGCGGAGCCGCCGCCGCCTCCAGCCAATCCGCGGGCAGAGCCGCGGCCGGGCGCCGAGGGCCGTGGGCGGGGCCGGGCCGGGGGGCGTGGCCAGGGGCGCGCCGGCGGGCGGCAGCACGTGGGGCGGCGGTGCGGCGCCGCTGCCATGTTGGGTACGGGGTTGGGGGGGGGGGGGGGGAGGGGGTGCAGCCGGCGCTGGGGGTTCCTGAGCCTCGTCCCGACCCTCCGCTGCCGTTACCGGCGGCCGTGCATTTCTCCCCGCCCCGTGGTTCGCAGGGACCGCTGGCCAGGCGGTGCGAGCCAGGCTGCGGAGAGCCAGCGCCGGGGTTTGCAGGGAGGCTCAGCCTAATCCGCGCGGTTCTAAGAGTCGTTTGTTCAGTGTTCAGCCCTAAGCCTTTTTTTTTCCTCGCTGCGTGTCTGTATCTCCTTCAAAGCTATGCAAATAATCAGCTGTGCACATACTTGGAGCCGGTCTGTGCTCAGCCTGCTGCCTTCCAGAAGTTACCCTCCTGTTGCTACTGGTGCAGCTCCGTGGGAGATAGCACCCTCGGTGGCTGCCGCGATAAGAGGCCGTGGGGCTTGGCTGCCATTTCAGGATAATTAACAATTGGTTGGAAATACCTTTGCAAATTGCCCGCCGAATGGCTGCTTCCTCTGGGAATGGTAAAGCCTTTCCAAGTAGTTTGCACTTTGCCTTCCCCGGCGCAGGATTTGCTCTGCGCTGGCGGTACCTGAGCCTGCTACTCACTGACCCTGCAGTCATTGCCTCCTGGTCTAGGAAGCAGAAGAGCAGGAGCTGTAATTCTGGCCACGCTGCTCTCTGATGTTTGCCATTGGCTGCAAGAGCTGCGCTGGGGCTTTGCTAGCGCCAATGAGGAGGGCCAGCAGACTATAAAATGGACAGCAGGGGCTGTAATGGAAGGGGCTGTGGCTTGTATTCAGGGTTGCAGATTAAAAGCTCCTCACTGAGGAGAGGTTTAGCTCAGAGAGCCCATTTTTAATCAAAATGCCCAATACAGGCTGCAAAGGGAATGTGCTCTAAGGGGATGCCTCGTCTGTGCCAGTCTCATCCCCATCCCAATCTGGTGGCCTTTGCAGCAGCAGGAACCAAACCATGATAAGCCCAAATGGGAGAGGTGGGAAATACATCTCAGAATGTCAGGGGCTGGAAGGGACCTCGAAAGCTCATCCAGTCCAACCCCCATGCCAGAGCAGGATCACCTAGAGCAGATCATGTAGAAATGCATCCAGGCAGGTCTAGCATCTCTTGCTCTGCTAGACTGCTGTTCCCTGGCAATCCCAACTGCTCTACCCATTGGCATGAGGCACCTCCTGCTGCCCTCCCGTTACACCTCCTGGCACCGGGCAGTGCACTCCAGTACTGCTGGGCTTCAGGGCTCAATGCAAGGAACCCCAAAGGCAGCTCACAGCACGAATCCCTATCTGCAGTCCCAGGGAAAAGCTTCTCCTGTCTAGCAGGGAGTGGAGTGATGGAATTTGTAGACATGGAAGACTTTTGGGATGCAGGCTCAGGCAAGGGAAGCTCCTCTGGAGTACTCCTCAGTTTAGACACTTGTCTGTATTTTTAGGCTAAAGGAGTGAAGTGATTTACCACAACAGCTACACTCCCCCCTTCCAAGTCACTCCTCCATGTGCCATGTTGACACATTTAGCCCTTGTTTTTTGGAGGCATTTCCAGTCTTTGAAGGAAGAACAAACACACAAAGCATAAGCAAAACAAGGCTGGAGGCTTTGTTCTCCCTGCTCAGGATTGGTTTTTTTTGGGGGCTATCCTTGAAAATGAAAACCATCTCTTTTTGTTGCTGCTGGTTTTTCTGTTCACCAGAGGTTTAGAGGTTCAAAATGCCACCTGGTGACAAAGGTCACGGGCAGAGCACACACTTCACATGCTGCCATCCCCTTCCTACACTCCTACAGGTGCCTTTCATTTGCCACAAGGTAACCTGGCACATTCCCAGTTTGCCCTCAGCGTGGATTTGTGGTGCTGAAGGGCTTCAGGAGCGCCACCCAACCCAGCTGTGGAGCTGGAGAATGGAAAGGGGGAGGGAATTCCATCCATCCATCCATCCATCCATCCATCCATCCATCCATCCATCCATCCCATCCTTGCCTTAAAATCCAGCAGGACCTTTTTCTGTAGGTGAGATGAGATTCCCAAATCCCTTTCCTGACTTAACTTTTCTTTTCCCACCTCACAAATCAATCTTCCAGCGGCGTGGGCAAGAAATAGTTGAAGAATCTATGGGAGAGGCTTCCACAGACCAGGGTCAGCTGGTTTTAATCCAGGGTAACACCCCCACTGCCCCCCCAAACCCCCCCCCCCCCCCCCCCCCCACATCCCACCCCCTGCTCCACTCCCCCCTGCTCTTTCATTGTCAGCAGCATCCCCCAGTTGCGCAGGGGGAAGCGAAGGGCCTCATGTCCCACATTTTTAGTCTAAACAGGCAGCAGCTCTTTCAGTCAAGCAAAGGGAAACCACAGCACTGGGTTCTTGGTCCTTCTGGTTTCTGGGCTGTGCCTTTTGCAGTTGAAAAGTTTCAGGCCCTTTCCCAGACTTCAAGGCTTTTCCTCCTGCATCCCAGTGTCTGCCCAGCGGTTCCGACACTGCCCTGTCCGGCTGGAGCTGGGCTCGGTGGCAACTGTGGCCCCTCTAGGACACCAAGGGGGAAAACGAAGCCTGTTGCATAAGAAATTGTTCCTTCCAGATGATGACTTGGCAAAAATGATGCCTCTGCAAGCCACACTATCAAGGCTAGGAAGGCAAATTACAGGCTGAGGGCATCCTGAGAAGCCTATTGTGTGGGTGTGCGGAGGGGAGAGAGAAGATTCCAGGAAAACCAAGTTTGGGTGACTGCTGGCCAGAGATAGTCAAACTTCCTGGGCTTGGCAAGAGAGGACACAGCAACGGGGGAGGGGGGGGAGGGGGGGGAGAAAAAAAGGGGGAAAGGAAAAAAAAGAAAGGGGGAAAAAAGGGAGAAAATAAAAAAAGAAAGGAGAAAAAAAGGGGAAAATTTTAAAAGGGGAAAAAGGGGAAAAAATAAAAAAGAAAGGAAAAAAAGGGAAAAATATAAAAAAGGAAAAAAAAAGAAAAAGGAAAAGAAAGGGGGGAAAAAAAGGGTAAAATAAAAAAAGGAGATTAAAAAGGGGAAAAAATTAAAAAGGGGAAAAAGGGGAAAAAATTAAAAAAGAAAGGAGAAAAAAGGGAAAAATATAAAAATAAAGGAAAAAAAAGAAAAAGGAAAAGAAAGGGGAAAAATTAAAAAAGAAAGGAGAAAAAAGGGAAAAATATAAAAATAAAAGGAAAAAAGAAAAAGGAAAAGAAAGGGAAAAATTAAAAAAAGAAAGGGAAAAATAAAAAAAGAAAGGAGAAAAAATTTGGAAAAAATAAAAAAATAAAGGAGATAAAAAGGGAAAAAATTTAAAAGGGGAAGAAGGAGAAAAATTAAGAAAGGAGAAAAAAGGGAAAAATATAAAAATAAAGGAAAAAAAGAAAAAGGAAAAGAAAGGAAAAAACTAAAAAAAGAAAGGAAAAAAAAAGATAGGAGAGAAAATTGGAAAAAAAATAAAAAAGAAAGGGAAAAAATAAAAAAGGGGGGAAAAGTGAAAAAAAAATAAAAGAAGAAAAGGAAAAAAATTAAACAAGAAAGGAGAAAAAAGGGAAAAATATAAAAATAAAGAAAAAAGAAAAAGAAAGGGAAAAATAAAAAAAGAAAGGAGAAAAAATTGGAAAAAAAATAAAAAAGAAAGGGAAAAAGATAAAAAGGGAAAAAAAATAAAAGGGGAAGAAGGGGAAAAATTAAAAAAGAAAGGAGAAAAAAGGGGAAAATATAAAAATAAAGGAAAAAAGAGAAAAAGGAAAAGAAAGGGGAAAAATAAAAAAGAAAGGGAAAAATAAAAAAGATAGGAGAAAAAATTGGAAAAATAATAAAAAAAGAAAGGGAAAAAATAAAAAAGGAGGGGAAAAGGGAAAAAGTAAAAGAAGAAAAGGAAAAAATAAAAGAAGAAAAGGGAAAAATAAATAAGAGGAAAAAAAGGGAAAAATAAAAAAAGAAAGGAGATAAAAAGGGAAAAAATTTAAAAGGGGAAAAAGGGGGAAAAAAGTAAAAAAAGAAAGGAGAAAAAAGGGAAAATATAAAAATAAAGGGGAAAAAAGGAAAAGAAAGGAAAAAAATAAAAAAGAAAGGGAAAAAATAAAAAAGGGGGGGAAAGGAAAAAAAAAGAAAAAAATATATAAAAATATATATAAAAAGTAAAATAAGAAAGGGAAAAAAAGGGAAAAATAAAAAAAGGGGGGGAAATGGAGAAAAATAAAAAAGAAAGAAAAAAGGGGGGAAATAAAAAAAGAAAGGGGAAAGGGGAAAAGAAAGGGAAAAAATAAGGAAAGGATAAAAGAAAGAGGATTTCTGGCTCTTCTGGTTCACCTCTACCAAGGCTTATCTCCAACAGCTAAGCCATCTTCTTCCTTTGGTCCTACTGCAGCTACAGCATCATCAGTGAAATGAAACTTCTTAGGCTACAGGGAGGACTTGAAGCCCAAATTCCAACCAGCAAATAACTTATCCTTTGCTCCAGGAAGCCCCCAAAAGAAAAGGGTCTCATTTTTTTCGTGCCCGTGTGAGAAAGAGTGAGGACAGCATTTCACTTCACTTCACTTCACACCTTCTGCAGGGAGGATTTCGAAGCACCTTGGAACAATCTGTTGCGTTTCACACCCAGTTTGCCCTGAGGCAGAGCTATTGCAGCCATTCCCAGCAGGAACACGAGGGCTGGCACATGAGGGCTGGCAAAGCATGGCTGTGGCAGTTGGGTGTCACCACCCCTGCCCTGCTATGACTCTGTGCTAAGGAGTTCCTGCTGCTGCAGGTGGATGTAGCCCAGTTTAAGGTCCATCACAGGGCACTGAGCTGTTGTAAAGGGTCCAGAGACCATGAAGGTGAGGAGAGGGCTGGAGAACCTCCCCTATGGGGACAGGCTGAGGGGGCTGGGGCTGTTAAGCCTGGAAAAGAGAAGGCTCCAGGGAGACCTCAGAGCAGCCTTCCAGTACTTGAAGGGGCTACAAGAGAACTGGGGAGGGACTTTTGATAAGGGTTGGGAGTGACAGGATGAGAGGGGATGGATCGAAGCTGGAAAAGGGGAAATTGAGACTAGAGATTAGGAAGAACTTCTTTCTGGTGAGGGTGGGGAGACACTGGCACAGGTTGCCCAGGGAGGTTGTGGATGCCCCCTCCTTGGACATGTTCCAGAGCCAGGTTGGAGGAGACCTTGAGCAACCTGGGCTAGTGGGAGGTGTCCCTGCCCATGGCAGAGGGGTTAGAACTCAATGATCTTTAAGGTCCCTTCCAACCCAATCTATTCTGGTTCCATGGCAGGCACTGAAGCTGCTGCTGAAGGTGGAGCTGAAGACGGAGCAGCACTGGCAGGTGAGGTGTGGGGGGCACAGCTCCAGCTGCAGGGCAGATCTCTGCAGGGATGCAGCACCTTGGCCCAGTGCAGATGTCTGCTTCAGTGCCCATCAATCAGAGCCTGCAGACATGGGGAGCTGAAGCACTTCCCCTGCTCCTTCAGCCATTCCCTGCTGGGGCAGGCTGAGAGCTGAGGGGTTCCTGGTCTTGCTCCTGTGCTCAGACACAAGGCTGCTGACCCCTCCCTGGAGCTCTCTCTCTCCTTTCTCATATCTGATTCATTCTTAACTTAGGCAAATTGCTTTCACTGAACTGCAGGGAGGTTGGGTTGAGGACAAGTTGAACATCTGACCCAGGGGAGGTGTTTCCTAATAGCTTTCCCATTAGTGGCAACCACTGCATTCCCTTTCCTCTGAGTTGGTCAGACTTGGGAGTACAACTCATTAGTCTAGAGTGATATCATCTGAACACTGCATCTCAGCAAGGCTCAGCCAGACCCAGCAATGATGTACAGGAGAATTCTGGAGCAGAAAGCTGCCTCAGAGGTCAAAATGCAGCTTTTTCACTGCCTAAAACTCCTTCCCAGAGCAGCTTTTTGGGGCAGTTTGGCCCAAATGTCTATTTTGACCAGAAATGGAAGTGTGACTGTTGATGCCATTTGGATTTTGGCTACATCCTTCATGTCTTCATCTCAGCCTGCCTGTTCCTGGGATGTAGCTCAATGTATTGATGAATTCCTGAAGCAGGATTATACAGGAGAGGAGCAGTTGGGAGGGAGGGAAGCTCTTTGTTGAAGTGGCTTCCAGAAGAGAAGAAAGAAGTGACTGGAAAGAAGCATAAATGGGTGAAAAGAGATAAACTTAAGGTGAATCCTCTAGGAGATGCCTCCCACCCTAGATGTGCTCAAGGCCAGGTTGGATGAGGCCATGAGCAATCAGGTCTAGTGGAAGGTGACCCTGCCAATGCCAGGGGGTTGACTTGGATGATCTCCAAGGTCCCTTCCAACCCAAACCTCTCTATCATCCTATCAGTGGGGTGGATTGGAAGGGCTGTGGTTAGTAGAGTTTCTCCTCTCCCTCTACTCTGCCCTGGTGAGGCTGCATCTGGAGTACTGTGTCCAGTTCTGAGCCCCTCAGTTCAAGAACCTCAGGGAACTGCTGGAGAGAGTCCAGCACAGAGCCACAGAGATGCTGCAGGGAAGGGAACAGCTCTGTTAGGAGCAGAGCCTGAGGGAGCTGGGGCTGGGAGCTTGGAGCAGAGGAGCTGAGGAGACCTCATCCATGGTGATAAATACCTAAGGGGTGAGTGCCAGGAGGCTGGAGCCAGAAGCTGCTTGGCAAGGCACAAGAGGCAGAGGAAGTTTCATGGATACATGAGGAGGACTTTTCCCCTGTGAGGGTGGCAGAGCCTGGCACAGGCTGCCCAGGGGGGCTGTGGAGTCTCCCTCTCGATGTTCAACCCCTGCCTGGCTGTGTTCTGTGTGATCTGCTCTGCAGGGGGCTTGGACTGGCTGAGCTGTGGAGGTCCCTTCCAGCCTCTGCCATTCTGTGATTCTGCTCCAGCTTTGGAGGGACTGCACTGGACCAGCCTGGACTCCAGCATCCTTCAGCTCACACTTGGGGCCAGCAGAGATGGAGATGGAGTTTCACCTGCTGACTTCTTGTGAGAAAACATCAGGCCAGGTTTGCCTCCAGCTGCCACTTCAGCAGCTGCTCGAGTGCCTCACTTCCCTTTTCCTGCCAAAAAGCTGAAATTCAGACATGTTTCCAGTGGCTCAGCTTGGTGCCAGCATGAGCCTTTCCCAGGGGAATCCTCTGCTTTGCTCCCAAACCTGGCACTGCAAAAACTGGCCCAGTTCAAGTCAGGAAAGGATGACAGACAGAAAGATAGGCAAGAAAGACTGAAGGAGGAAAGGAGAGGAAAGGAGAGGAAAGGAGAGGAAAGGAGAGGAAAGGAGAGGAAAGGAGAGGAAAGGAGAGGAAAGGAGAGGAAAGGAGAGGAAAGGAGAGGAAAGGAGAGGAAAGGAGAGGAAAGGAGAGGAAAGGAAAGGAAAGGAAAGGAAAGGAAAGGAGAGGAGAGGAGAGGAGAGGAGAGGAGAGGAGAGGAGAGGAGAGGAGAGGAGAGGAGAGGAGAGGAGAGGAGAGGAGAGGAGAGGAGAGGAGAGGAGAGGAGAGGAGAGGAGAGGAGAGGAGAGGAGAGGAGAGGAGAGGAGAGGAGAGGAGAGGAGAGGAGAGGAGAGGAGAGGAGAGGAGAGGAGAGGAGAGGAGAGGAGAGGAGAGGAAAGGAGAGGAAAGGAGAGGAAAGGAGAGGAAAGGAGAGGAAAGGAGAGGAAAGGAGAGGAAAGGAGAGGAAAGGAAAGGAAAGGAAAGGAAAGGAAAGGAAAGGAAAGGAAAGGAAAGGAAAGGAAAGGAAAGGAGAGGAAAGGAAAGGAAAGGAAAGGAGAGGAGAGGAGAGGAGAGGAGAGGAGAGGAGAGGAGAGGAGAGGAGAGGAGAGGAGAGGAGAGGAGAGGAGAGGAGAGGAGAGGAGAGGAGAGGAGAGGAGAGGAGAGGAGAGGAGAGGAGAGGAGAGGAGAGGAGAGGAGAGGAGAGGAGAGGAGAGGAGAGGAGAGGAGAGGAGAGGAGAGGAGAGGAGAGGAGAGGAGAGGAGAGGAGAGGAGAGGAGAGGAGAGGAGAGGAGAGGAGAGGAGAGGAGAGGAGAGGAGAGGAGAGGAGAGGAGAGGAGAGGAGAGGAGAGGAGAGGAGAGGAAAGGAGAGGAAAGGAGAGGAAAGGAGAGGAAAGGAAAGGAAAGGAAAGGAAAGGAAAGGAAAGGAAAGGAAAGGAAAGGAAAGGAAAGGAAAGGAAAGGAAAGGAAAGGAAAGGAAAGGAAAGGAAAGGAAAGGAAAGGAAAGGAAAGGAAAGGAAAGGAAAGGAAAGGAAAGGAAAGGAAAGGAAAGGAAAGGAAAGGAAAGGAAAGGAAAGGAAAGGAAAGGAAAGGAAAGGAAAGGAAAGGAGAGGAAAGGAGAGGAAAGGAGAGGAGAGGAGAGGAGAGGAGAGGAGAGGAGAGGAGAGGAGAGGAGAGGAGAGGAGAGGAGAGGAGAGGAGAGGAGAGGAGAGGAGAGGAGAGGAGAGGAGAGGAGAGGAGAGGAGAGGAGAGGAGAGGAAGACCTTGAATACTGTGTCCAGTTCTGGGCTCCTCCATTGCAGAGAGATGCTGAGGTGGTGTAAGGTGTCCAGAGAAGGGCAACAAAGCTGGTGAGGGGCCTGGAGCACAAACCCTATGAGGAGAGGCTGAGGGAGCTGGGGGTGTGCAGCCTGCAGCAGAGAAGGCTCAGGGCAGAGCTCATTGCTGCCTGCAGCTGCCTGCAGGGAGGCTGTAGCCAGGTGGGGTTGGGCTCTGCTGCCAGGCAGCCAGGGCCAGAAGAAGGGGACACAGCCTGAAGCTGTGCCAGGGCAGGTCTAGGCTGGATGTTGTTAGGAAGTTGTTGTCAGAGGGAGTGATTGGCACTGGAATGGGCTGCCCAGGGAGGTGGTGGAGTGGCTGTGGCTGGAGGTGTTGCAGCCAAGCCTGGCTGGGGCACTGAGTGCCATGGTCTGGTTGGTTGGGCAGGGCTGGGTGCTAGGTTGGGCTGGAGGAGCTTGGAGCTCTCTTCCAACCTGCTTGGTTCTATGATTCTATGAAAGAAAGGCAGAAAGGAGGAAAGAAAGGAGGAAAGGAGGAAAGGAAAGGCAGAAAGAAGGAAAGGAAAGGAGGAAAGAAAAGACGAGGAAAGGAGAAAGGAAAGGAAAGGAAAGGAAAGGAAAGGAAAGGAAAGGAAAGGAAAGGAAAGGAAAGGAAAGGAAAGGAAAGGAAAGGAAAGGAAAGGAAAGGAAAGGAAAGGAAAGGAAAGGAAAGGAAAGGAAAGGAAAGGAAAGGAAAGGAAAGGAAAGGAAAGGAAAGGAAAGGAAAGGAAAGGAAAGGAAAGGAAAGGAAAGGAAAGGAAAGGAAAGGAAAGGAAAGGAAAGGAAAGGAAAGGAGGAAAGAAAGGAGGAAAGGAAAGGATGAAAGAAAGGAGGAAAGAAAGAAGAAAAGGAGGAAAGAAGGGAAGAAAGGAAAGAAGGAAGGGAAGGAAGAAAGGAAGGAAGGAGGGAGCAGAGGGGTGTGGTGTGTGTAAAAATGAAGCCAATGCCCCCCAGCCCCAGGCAGAGAGCGGGGCTGAAAGCAATCCTTTTCAGAGGGCCAGGCAGGCTGGGAAAGCCCCCAGCAGTGCTAACTTTAGTCCATTTCAGGGGATTATCTGCGGGGGCCAATTATGCAAATGGCCAAAGGGGAAACAGAAAACCACCAACACCAAACCTCTGCCTTGACATTGTGCAGCCAAAATGGAGCTCTTTTGGTTTTCACAACCCCCTTCCCTTGTCCAACCTCCCTGCCCTGCCCTGAGCTGAGCTGCTTGCCCAAGTCTTGCACAGCCTGCTCAGTAGATTAGATGCTTCTGGGTTTTTCTGAGAAGATGTAGTTTTTTTCCTTCCCTTGCAAGAGGTTGCTCATTTGATGTGGCAAGGTTGGGGCCTGGAGCCTCTTTGCTGCTGCAAACTGCCACACAGAGTCCAAGCCAGCTCAGGGCTCCTGTTGGTTGTGCTGGAGAAAGGTGAAGGGAGAAGGAGGAGGAAGAGGAAGAGGAGGAGGAGGTGGTGGTTGTGTTGGAGAAAGGTGGAGGGAGGAGGAGGTTGTGTTGGAGAAAGGTGAAGAGAGGAAGAGGAGGAGGTTGTGCTGGAGAAAGGTGAAGAGAGGAAGAGGGGGAGGTTGTGCTGGAGAAAGGTAAAGAGAGGAAGAGGAGGAGGTTGTGCTGGAGAAAGGTGAAGGGAGGAAGAGGGGGAGGTTGTGCTGGAGAAAGGTAAAGAGAGGAAGAGGAGGAGGTTGTGCTGGAGAAAGGTGAAGGGAGGAGGAGGGGAAGGAAGAGGAGGAGGTTGTGCTGAAGAAAGGTGAAGGGAGGAGGAGGAGGTTGTGCTGGAGAAAGGTGAAGGGAGGAGGAGGAGGTTGTGCTGGAGAAAAGTGAAGGGAGGAGGAGGAGGTTGTGCTGGAGAAAGGTGAAGGGAGGAGGAGGAGGTTGTGCTGGAGAAAAGTGAAGGAAGAGGAGGAGGTTGTGCTGGAGAAAGGTGTAGGGAGGAGGAGGTTGTGCTGGAGAAAGGTGAAGGGAGGAGGAGGAGGAGGAGGAGGAGGAGGAAAATGGTGTAGTTGGTACAAAAGCAGGGAGAAAAGAAAATCGTTGGAAATTTGGCTTGGTGCTTCTGCTGCATCATAGTTTTGGTTGGAAGAGACCTCTGAGCTCACCCAGTCCAACCATCACCCATCACCACCATGGCCACGAATCATAGAATCACAGAATCAGGCAGGTTGGCAGAGAGCTCCAAGCTCAGCCAGCCCAACCTAGCACCCAGCCCTGCCCAACCAACCAGACCATGGCACTCAGTGCCCCAGCCAGGCTTGGCTGCAACACCTCCAGCCACAGCCACTCCACCACCTCCCTGGGCAGCCCATTCCAGTGCCAATCACTCTCTCTGACAACAACTTCCTAACAACATCCAGCCTCAACCTGCCCTGGCACAGCTTGAGGCTGTGTCCCCTTCTTCTGTCCCTGGCTGCCTGGCAGCAGAGCCCAACCCCACCTGGCTACAGCCTCCCTGCAGGCAGCTGCAGGCAGCAATGAGCTCTGCCCTGAGCCTCCTCTGCTGCAGGCTGCACCCCCCCAGCTCCCTCAGCCTCTCCTCACAGGGCTGTGCTCCAGGTCCCTCCCCAGCCTTGCTGCGCTTCTCTGGGCACCTTCCAGCAGGCAGCAGGACCGTGGCAGGAGGGCTGGAGCCAAGCAGCAGGACCGTGGCAGGAGGGCTGGAGCCAGGCAGCACTCCTGGGAACAGGGAGTGTGAGAGGCTGAGTGCTGGGGCTGGCAGGCAGAGCAGCCAGACTGGCATCTCAGCTTGGCCAGCTGGTGCATGGGGATGGGACTGGGAAAGTCTCTGCCCAAGCCTGGGCTAGAAGGATTGTTGCCTTTGCAGCAGGGGCAGAGGGAATCAAGCCAGGAGAGGATGGAGGGTGGGCTTAGAGGGGGTGCACAGCCTGCTGCTGGTGTCACAGAGGAAATGCTGTGGGACTGAGCTCTGGGGTGGCAGCAGCAGGCAGGGATCGCATCGGAGCAGTGGAGTCCACACTCAGTTTGGTTCCTTGGAGGGAGCTCTGTGCTGTGCCTGTGTGTTTTGGGGTGGGATAGAAAGACAACAGTTCCTACCCCTCTGCCTTCCCCTGCTTGTGCTGCACCTGACTTGCTGCTGCCTTCCAACACAGGCTGGGTGCACGCTGCAGGGGCTTTGAACCAGATACCTTTACCTGCAGCTTGCTGGCAGCACTGGGCTCAGCCTGGTTGTAACTGAAAGGAAACATCTTGTGCCAGCCCCACAGCAGCCAGAATGAGCCTGCACAGCCAGCAGGTCCCCAGCTGAGCCAGGCCAGCACAGCAGCTGTGCCTGTGTGTGGCAAAGCCTCAGCTCTGACACCCTGGGGACCAGCTCAGTGCCCAGCCTCTTTGCTGCCAGTCTGCCTTTACCACATTAAGCCAACACATGGCATATGTGTGCCCCCATCTAGGCACTGAAGGGGTCAGAGCCTCAGTTCAGGCTTTGGAGCCAAGGAAGGAGAATGTGCAGGACCTGGTGATGAAGGCAGAGAGGCACAGCACAGAGATGGACACAAACCACCACCCACCCTGCAGCTCTGCGGACCAGGCTCTGCCTCCAAGTGTGAGCCTCTGCTCCCAGGACACCTTTCCCTGCAGGCACAGGTGTCACTGGTGTCACAGCCAGGTGCCTGCCAGCAGAGGTAGAGAGCTCAGCTTCACCCAGGTGCTGGTGCCTGGCTGCATTTCTCCTGCCGGCTCTGTATCACCCCTACACATCCTCCTGCATCCTGTCGCCACTAATCACTGCCATTAACGAGATGCTAATGAGACACACTCTGTGAAGCTGGACACAGCCCCAGGCAAGCAGGATTGCCCTGGTTTTGGGCAGCTCTTTAGTGGAGTGATTCCCTCACCCATTCCTGTCAACACCTATGTGCTTGCTCTTGAGCCTGACAGCACAGGACCTGCTTGCTGCTGCCTGTCCTCAATGCCCTCTCCTAGCATCAGAGCAGTGAAGAAGATGCCTCCTGAGACAAGGTCAGCTGGAATCAGCACTGCTGTGGGTGGCTGGTTGAGACAGAACAAGCTGTTGTTGGGTCTCAATAACTACTCCTACTCGAGAGCCAAGCTTCAGTCACCCCAACTAGACCAGAAGCAAGCCCACAGCTTCCACTCCTGCCCGAGGGAGCAGCAGTTTTGTCCTTCTCACTGGACTGCTGAGCAGAAGGGGATCAGGTCTGCTGCAGTGCAACCCCAGAGCTAGGAACTGCCATTGGAATGTCCTCCCCTTCCTGAACGTACCTGAGCCAAAGCCCTCTGCAAGCAGCTGAAGGATGCTGGCCCAGCAGCTGGAGATGCTGCAGCTGTGAGATGTGACATGGGCAGACAAAGGGCTGGCACAGGGGCACTGGAGGGATGCTGGAGCAGTGCCAGGGGCTGTGACCTCTCTGGGAAGCTGTGATCCCTGCCTGCTGCCAGCCTCTGAAGGACTCAGGAGCCTGTTACAGCCGAACACAGCAGGAAGGTGGGGACAAGGACACGCAGGTCGTCCCGGGCTGGCAGGTGCAGCGGTGTCAGCTTTGCTGTTCCCTGACCTGGATCGGCCCTGCCTTTGTTCTTGTTTGAGCTGTGGAGTCTCTCCTTTGCCTTTTCCTCCCACATTTTGGACCAGGCTGGTCCCATGGCCAAGCTGAACTTGATAAGGTGACCCTAGGGAGAAGAAAAAGGAGAAACAGAGCTCTAGCACCCAGCAGCAGGGCAGGCAGGGGAGTCTGAACGGGTGGGGAGCTGCAAAGAGCAAGTGGAGAAAGCATACAGAGGGACAGGGACCTGCTGGAGAGAGTCCAGGGGAGGGCTACGAGGGGAGTGGAGCACTGCCTGGTGAGGAGAGACTGAGGCACCTGGGGCTGCTTAGTCTGGAGAGGAGAAGACTGAGAGGGGATTGGATCAATGTCTGTAACTCTCTGAGGGCTGGGGGTCAGCAGGGGGGGACAGGCTCTGCTCACTGCTCCCTGGCACAGGACAAGCAGAAGTGGATGGAAGCTGCAGCACAGGAGGTTGCAGCTCAGCACAAGAGGCAACTTCTTGCCTGGAAGGGTCCCAGAGCCCTGGCACAGGCTGCCCAGAGAGGTTGTGGAGTCTCCTTGTGTGGAGCCTTTCCAGGCCTGTCTGGATGTGTTGCTGTGTGCCCTGAGCTGGATTGTGTGGTTCTGCTGTGGCAGAGGGGCTGGACTGGATGATCTCTTTGGGTCCCTTCCAACCCCTGGCATCCTGTGAGCTGTGTTTGGGGGGTGTTTCCTCCCAGCTTGCTGACTGTGTCCTTTTCCCTCACCCTAGTGATTGCTGCCAGGCCTTTCACTGTCCCTTACCTGACAGCTCTGCTCCCCTCTGAGCTGGAGATGCAGCAGATTCATCTGAGCAAGACGAGCAGACAGACACTGAAAACCTGCCCCTGCACATGGGCACGGTAGGGGCAGCCTGGGAGCTTCTGAGCCCTAACATCCTGTGAGCTGTGATCCTGTGACTGGGCAGAGCCAGGCAGATGAACACCCCTGCTGATGGTGACTCCATCACCTCCCTGGGCAGCCCATTCCAGTGCCAATCACTCTCTCTGACAACAACTTCCTAACAACATCCAGCCTGTACTTCCCCTGGCACAATTTGAGGCTGTGTCCCCTTCTTCTGTTGGCGGTTGTGTGGCAGCAGAGCCCAACCCCCACCTGGCCACAGCCTCCCTGCAGGCAGCTGCAGACAGCAATGAGCTCTGCCCTGAGCCTCCTCTGCTGCAGGCTGCACTCCCCCAGCTCCCTCAGCCTCTCCTCACAGGGCTCTGCTCCAGGCCCCTCCCCAGCCTTGCTGCCCTTCTCCAAACACCTTCCAGCACCTCAGCATCTCTCTGCAATGGAGGAGCCCAGAACTGGACACAGCACTGCAGGGGTGGCCTGAGCAGTGCTGAGCACAGGGGCACAAGAACCTCCCTTGTCCTGCTGCCCACACTGCTCCTGAGCCAGCCCAGGATGCCACTGGCTCTGCTGCCCACCTGGGCACACTGCTGCCTCATCTTCAGCCTACTCTCTATCAGTACCCCCAAGTCCCTTTCTTCCTGGCTGCTCTCAGCCACTCTGGCCCCAGCCTGTAGTGCTGCTTGGGGTTGTTGTGGCCAAAGTGCAGAACCCTGCACTTGGCCTCGTTAATGGAACCCTCTGACTTGCCCAGAGCTGCTGAAGGGCATCACTGCATCGCTCTCCGATGCTGGAGGGAACTCCTTTCCTGTGGTCAGGCTCCAGAGCAGAAGAGCTCAAGGTGCAATTACCACTTAGCTGCCTGGGTTGAGATGCAGCTGTTTGGTCACTCAGAGGACTCAGTGAGTCCCTTGCCCAGCAGCCAGGGTCAGCAGGAGCTGCCTTGTGCCCAGGCAGGGAATCAGGCACTGTGCTCCTGCATCAAGTGCTGCCGCACTACGGAAGGGCTTAGCTGCTGAACAAAAGCTGTGACCAGTTGCAGTGCAGCCAGCAGCAGATTCTATCTACTGGGAAAAAAACCCCAAAAACAAACCAACAAAAGCCAACAAACTCCTTTCTGCTGGCAACAGCAGTGAAAGGAATGAGATCTGGGGCTTCTCAGCAAGCTGCTGGGCCTGGGAGTGCTTGAAAGGTTTCCTAGAGACAACAGTGCAGGGCATGGAAATGTTTTCCATTTGCAGCAGCACTCCTGCCTCCTCCTCCTCCTCCTCTTCCTCCTCAGAGCACCAACCTAAGCATGACCTTTGGGGGTTTGACAGCTAACAACCAGTGCTGGCTCCTGCCACTTCCTTTGGAGCCTGCCATGCCAACTCTTTATGATTCCTCAGGGTCATTGCAAGCCAGGAAGAGCTGGGCTAGCCTCTGGATCTCAAGACTCTCTCCTACTCTCAAACGCACAAGAGGAGATGCTAAACCACCTGCAGCACAGTCAGGACCTATAAATGGGTCCTGCAGACTACCCCTAGGCTGCTTGTGTTGGGTTCTGCCTTCTTCTGAGGCAGCTGCTCCTGGCCTCTCCGAGAGGGAACTGTTCACTGAGCCTCCCTCGGTCTGAGCACACAGCAGGTTCCACAGGGGGCATGAGGAGCATGGATTCCCCTCACCCAGGCAGTGTGAGGGAGAATAAAGCCAGCAGGAGGATGTCCACAGGGAGAGGAAGAAGTAAATACTGCAAAGAGCCAGTTCCAGGGCTTGGGGGGGGGTCCAGGCTCTTCTCTCCCCTGCTCAGTGGCCTGGACAGGTCATTTAGCTCCTGTGTGCCTCAGTGTCCCTCCAGCCAAAGGAAAGCAAAAAGGTGCAGAGGGGAGCTCAGCATGGAATTGGGAGCAAGTGTGGAGCTGTTGGAGCATAGGAGGAGTCTGCAGAGGGGCCTGGACAGGTTGAGCAGATGGGCACAGTGCAGGGCCAGGAGTTTTAACAAGTCCAAGTGCAGGGTTCTGCACTTTGGCCACAGCAACCCCAAGCAGCACTACAGGCTGGGGCCAGAGTGGCTGAGAGCAGCCAGGCAGAGAGGGAGCTGGGGGTGGTGGGAGAGAGGAGCTGCAGAGGAGGCAGCAGTGTGCCCAGGTGGGCAGCAGAGCCAATGGCATCCTGGGCTGGCTCAGGAGCAGTGTGGGCAGCAGGACAAGGGAGGTTCTTCTGCCCCTGTGCTCAGCACTGCTCAGGCCACCCCTGCAGTGCTGTGTCCAGTTCTGGGCTCCTCCATTGCAGAGAGATGTTGAGGTGCTGGAAGGTGTTTGGAGAAGGCAGCAAGGCTGGGGAGGGGCCTGGAGCACAGCCCTGTGAGGAGAGGCTGAGGGAGCTGGGGGGGTGCAGCCTGCAGCAGAGGAGGCTCAGGGCAGAGCTCATTGCTGCCTGCAGCTGCCTGCAGGGAGGCTGTGGCCAGGTGGGGTTGGGCTCTGCTGCCAGGCAGCCAGGGCCAGAGTGCTCCTAGAAGGTCTTTTGAAGAGGGGGGTGGAGGTGGGAAAAAAACCAGCACAAAGTGGAGGAATAATAATGATAATAATAATAATAATAATAATAATAATAATAATAATAATAATAATAATAGCTATTATTTTTATAATACTTATTATTATATTTATTACTATTACTATTATCATTATCATTGTCATTATCATTGTCGTCATCACCATCATCATAATTGTTATTAATTGCCATTAACAACACTACTAATATAATTATTACTATTAATAATAACACAATAAAAAAGTAAAAAATAATGAAAATAATAAAATAATAATTAAAAATTAAATTAATATAAATTAACGATAATGATAATGACAATGATCATAATTATCATTGCTATTATTGGTATTATTATCATTGTTATTATAATTGTTATTATATTAATTATTAATACTGTTTTCTTCATTATTATTGTTGTCATTATTATTAGCATTGTCACAGTCACTTTTATTATCATTGCTATTATCTTTATTATTACTATTATCATTTTCATCATCACCACCATCATCATCATCTCACCATCATTATATTCATAACCATAATTGTTGTTGTTAATTGCCATTAACAATACTACTAATATAATTATTAACATTAATAATACAATAAAAACAAGTGAAAATAATTAAAATAATAAAATAATAATTGAAAAGTAAATTAAAATACAGGAATAATAATGATAATGACAATGATAATAATTATTATTACTATTATTGGTATTATTATCATTGTTATTATAATTGTTATTATATTCATTATTAATACTGTTATCTTCATTATTATTATTGTCATTATTATTATTAGCATTGTCATTGTCACTTATTATCATTGCTATTATCTTTATTATTATTATTACTATTATCATTGTCATGATGATGATAGTAATAATGATGGTTCTGATAATAATAATGATTATTATGATGATTGTAGTAATAATAATGGTGATAATTATTAGAATGATTGTAATATTACTGCTACTACTAACAATAATTGTGATAATGATAATAATGATGATGATGATTGTGATAATAATAACAATGATTATAATGATGATGACTGTGATAATAATAATAATGGTGATCATGAAGATGATAATGATTAGAATGATTGTAATACTATTACTCCTACTAACAATAATGATAATAATAATAATGATGGTGATTGTGACAATAATGATGATGATGATGATGGTTGTGATAATAATAATGGTGGTGATGATAATGATGATTATTATTGTGATATAATAATGGTGATAATGAAGTTGATAATGATTAGAATGATTGTAATACTACTCCTATTAACAATAATGGTGATAATGATGATGATAATAATAATAATGATGATGATGATGATGATGATGATGATGATGATGATGATTGTGACAATAATAATGGTGATGATGATGATGATTGTGATAGTAATAATGGTGATGATGATGATGATTACTATTGTGATAATAATAATAATAATAATAATAATAATAATAATAATAATGGTGATAATGAAGATGATAATGGTTAGAATGATTGGAATACTACTACTAACATTAATGATGATAATGATAATAATGATGATGATTGTGACAATAATAATGGTGATGATTATTATTGTGATGATAATAATAATAATAGTAATAATGGTGATAATGATGATGATAATGATTAGAATGATTGGAATACTACTCCTACTACCAATAATGGTGATAATAATAATAATGATGATGATGATGATGATGATGGTGATGACTGTGGTGATGATGATGATGATGATTGTGATAATAATGGTGGTGATTATTATTATTATTGTGATGATAACAATAATAATAATAATGGTGATAATGATAATGATTAGAAAGATTGTAATGCTACTCCTACTAACAATAATGATGATAATGCTAATAATGATGATGATGATGATGATGATGATGATGATGATGATGATGATGATGCTCTGAAGGCCTCACAAAGATACCCATCAGAGACTAGACCCTAGCTGACCCCAAGTTGCCCTGGGTCCATGGCTAGTCAAAGCGCAGCTCCTCAGCTGGCAGGGTGAGGCTGCCAGCATGGGTAGCAGGGACCCAATCTCCCTCCCCCTGCCCCAGAAGCAGCTGGAAGCAGCTCCAGAAGCCTCAGCAGAACAAGAAGCTGTGGAAGATCTTTTCCTCCCGAGAGGAAGGTTCAGTTTTCCACCTGCAAACACAGAGGCACAGATTCTGCTCCCTTCATCCCTCCCTGCCTCCCTTCCCCGAGGCTCTGCTGTTGTGCCTGTCCTTTGAGGGGACAGGAAAAGCAGGATTTGGCTGTGGCATCATCAAGGGAAATGTTTGATGAGGCTGCTGGACATAAATCCACTCTGTGGTCCTGGCTGTCTGTCTGTCTGTCTGTCTGCCCAGGCTCCATCTCTGCAGCCCTACCACAATGCATCTCCCTATGCTGCGCCGTGGACTGCAGCTGGGCAGGAAACATTTCTGCCCACGCCACAAAAATCTTCCTGTTCTGCAGCAGGGTCAACCCAAGAGCTTTCAGTGCTTCTGTCCTTGCTTCTAGAGCACAGACTCACAGCAGCATTCTGGTTGGAAAAGCCTCTCAGGATCACCAAGTCCAACTCAGAACCCTACTTTGCAAGGTGCAGCCTAAACCAAGCTCAGCCTAGAACCCTACTCTATGAGATTCACCTTAAACCACAGCCCCAAGCACCACATGCAAACCACTTCCAAACACATCCAGGCTTGGTGACTCCAGCACCTCCCTGGGCAGCTCATTCCAATGCCTGACCACTCTTGCTGGGAAGAAAATGTTTCCTAATGTCCAGCCTAAACCTCTCCATTGGCAGCTTGAGGCCATTCCCTCTTCTTCTATCACCAATTACCTGTGAGAAGAGACCAGCACCAACCTCTCCACAGCCTCCTTTCAGGTAGCTGTGGACCTTTCAGACAGCCATAGAGACAAGCCCTGTGCAGTCCTGCTGCCTCTGTCTGTTTGTCCTCCCTTTCCCTTAAAGTCTTCCTTCTTTGGCCAGTTTCAGCCAAGTGTGGCTGACTTGACCAGGTGAAGGTCCCACAGTGCCACCCCCACCCCCCAAGAAAGGGTCTACAGGAGAGGGACTTTTGACAAGAGCAAGACAGAGGAAGGGGGAATGGCCTCAAACTGAGGCTGGGGAGGGTTAGATTGGACATTAGGAAAAAGCTTTTCATGGGGAGAGTGGTCAGGGACTGGGATGAGCTGCCCAGGGAGGTGCTGGAGTCACCCACCCTGGGTGTGCCTAAGGGTGGTTTGGATGTGGTGCTTGGGGCTATGGTTTAAGGTGAATCTTATAGAGTAGGGTTCTAGGTTGGGCTTGGTGCTCCTGAGGGGCTTTGCCAACCTGGGGGGTTCTGTGAGCCTGTGATAGGACAAAGGGCAATGGTTTGAGACTGGGTTGGACATCAGGAAGCCTTTGCTACGAGGTAGTGGTGAGAGATTGGAAGGGGCTGCCCAGAAGGGGTTGTCTCATCACTGGAAGTGTTTAAGACCAGGCTGAATGAGGCTTTGAGCAACCTGGGCTGGTGGGAGGTGTCCATGCCCATGGCAGGGGGTTGGAACTGGATGATCTTTAGGGTCTCTTCCAACTCAAACCATTCTGTGATGCTGTGATGCTATGAAATCTCAGGCAGCTCAGGAGAGAGACTCTCAGCTCCACTGAGAAATGAGTTAAGCCCTTCTCAAACCCCAGATAATGCTCAGAGGAGATTCAGTTCTGCCAGAAACCAGGTGAGCCTGACCTTGCTGCCCACAGCAGGTGGCTGGAAAGCTCTGTTCCACCATGGCATCACCTGGGACATGGGAAGGCAAAGCTCAAGTCCAAGGCTTGCTTCCTCCTGGCTTGGGTTATGAGTTCTGGCCACAGTCAGTGCCACAGGGTCACATTTTCTGTTTTCCTAACACACTTCCAAGTGGATAAAGAAAAGAAAACCACCCTGGAGGTGTTCAGGAAAAGAACCTGCAGCAGAGGAGGCTCAGGGCAGAGCTCATTGCTGCCTGCAGCTGCCTGCAGGGAGGCTGTAGCCAGGTGGGGTTGGTCTTTTCTCCCAGGCATCCAGCAACAGAACAAGGGGACACAGCCTCAAGCTGTGCCAGGGGAGGTTCAGGATGGATGTTAGGAGGAAGTTGTTGTCAGAGAGAGTGATTGGCACTGGAATGGGCTGCCCAGGGAGGTGGTGGAGTGGCTGTGGCTGGAGGTGTTGCAGCCAAGCCTGGCTGGGGCACTTAGTGCCATGGTCTGGTTGACTGGATAGGGCTGGGTGCTAGGTTGGGCTGGATGAGCTTGGAGGTCTCTTCCAACCTGCTTGGTTCTATGATCTATGATTTTCCTCCAGATGTTTGCACTGTGGAGCTTGAGCCAGCCCCAGTGCAGTGAGCAGAGGGGTGAGCTGCTCACCACTGAGTCATAGAACCAACCAGGTTGGAAGAGACCTCCAAGAGCATCCAGTCCAACCACTGCCAGGGCCAGGGCTGGGTTTTGCCCACAGCAGAGCACTGGAAGCCTCTTCTCCAGCATCCCCCTCCCCTCCTTCCACTCTTCATCAGCAAGAAACTTGCAACAGCCACAACCACTTCCCTAAGCCTTTGTCAGAGCTCCCTGGAGCAGGGCACTGTCCCAACATGTCCTTGCACCCAGCTTTTGGGGCAGGGCACTGTCCCAACATGTCCTTGTACCCAGCTTTTGGGGCACTGTCCCAACATGTCCTTGTACCCAGCTTTTGGAGCAGGGCACTGTCCCCCCAAGTCCCTGCACCCAGCTTTTGGGGCACTGTCCCACCAACTCCTTGCACCCAGCTTTTGGGGCACTGTCCCACCAACTCCTTGCACCCAGCTTTTGGAGCAGGGCACTGTCCCACCAAGTCCTTGCACCCAGCTTTTGGGGCACTGTCCCACCAACTCCTTGCACCCAGCTTTTGGAGCAGGGCACTGTCCCACCAACTCCTTGCACCCAGCTTTTGGAGCACTGTCCCACCAAGTCCTTGCACCCAGCTTTTGGGGCACTGTCCCACCAACTCCTTGCACCCAGCTTTTGGGGCAGGGCACTGTCCCACCAACTCCTTGCACCCAGCTTTTGGGGCAGGGCACTGTCCCCCCAAGTCCTTGTGCCCAGCTTTTCACCCCACTTTCCTTGGCTTTTCCTCTCCTCGCTGCCACCCCTCAGGTCTTCCCCTATCTTTGCAGAAGGCTCTCAGCTTCTAATCATCCCTCCCAGCCTCTGCATTATCTGCAGCACACATCCATGCCAGAAAGGTCAGAGATAAGCAAAAGGTCCTTTTGTGCTCCTGTCTGGAGCCTGCAGCTCCCTGCCTGGCTTTCTTAGACTCTAGCTGCCCTCCAAAAGAGAGGGAGGACAAATAACTGCATAGGGCCAGCACTGATAGTGCTTCAGGGAGCCCCTGGCACCATCTCCTAGTGCCCAGGCAGAGGCAGAGGTTGGCCCTAGCTATTGGCAGGCTCATATCCCTACACACAGAGAAGACCAAGAGCAGTAAGGTGGAGGGAGGAGCTGATGGCACTGTCAGGGGTGGCTGTGCCATTGAAACTGCCAAGCAGGCAGGCAGCTTGCACAGGATGTGTGCAGGCACAACAGCATCCACTTGTGGCCTGCCAAGAGGTTTGGGATGCATTGCAGTGGTCCACTTCAACTGCTTGCAAACTGCAGGCTGGCAGCAAAGCCTATGGGCAAGAGGAGCATTTAGAGGGAAAGATTCATGCTGGTGCTGAGAGGTAGCTCAGAGCCTCAGCTTTACCCCCAGCACAGCCCAAGATGAGGTTGGTGATCACTACTTCCCTTCAGGTAGTTGTCCCTGCAGACCTTTGCAAACAGTCTCTCTGCAGCCTGCTTGTAGCTTCTGCAGGTACTGGCAGACTGCTCTAAGGTCTGCCTGGAGCCTTCTCTTCTCCCTGTCTCTCTCAGCAAGAGTGCAGGTGAGGAGCATGGATGGCTAAGAGAGCAGCTGCACCACTTCATGTTAACCCTTCCAGGGCTGAGCTTCTGCATGCCCCTGACAGCAACTGAGGCAGCAGTGTGCCCAGGTGGGCAGCAGAGCCAGTGGCATCCTGGGCTGGCTCAGGAGCAGTGTGGGCAGCAGGACAAGGGAGGTTCTTGTGCCCCTGTGCTCAGCACTGCTCAGGCCACCCCTGCAGTGCTGTGTCCAGTTCTGGGCTCCTCCATTGCAGAGAGCTGCTGAGGTGCTGGAAGGTGTTTGGAGAAGGGCAGCAAGGCTGGGGAGGGGCCTGGAGCACAGCCCTGTGAGGAGAGGCTGAGGGAGCTGGGGGGGTGCAGCCTGCAGCAGAGGAGGCTCAGGGCAGAGCTGATTGCTGCCTGCAGCTGCCTGCAGGGAGGCTGTAGCCAGGTGGGGTTGGGCTCTGCTGCCAGGCAGCCAGGGACAGAAGAAGGGGACACAGCCTGAAGCTGTGCCAGGACAGGTTGAGGCTGGCTGTGAGGAGGAAGCTGTTGTCAGAGAGAGTGATTGGCACTGGAATGGGCTGCCCAGGGAGGTGGTGGAGTGGCTGTGGCTGGAGGTGTTGCAGCCAAGCCTGGCTGGGGCACTTAGTGCCATGGTCTGGTTGGTTGGGCAGGGCTGGGTGCTAGGCTGGGCTGGAGGAGCTTGGAGCTCTCTTCCAACCTGCTTCATTCTCTGCTTCTATGAACTGCACTCCACTCACCATGCCTCAGTTTCCCCTGCTGCAGCACTCTCAGCCTGATGGAAGGAGACATTCACACAACTCAGCATTTTTTGACAACTCCTGCATTTTTTTCTTTGTGGCTTCCCCCTCCTTATTTCTCTCTTAAGATTCCTGACTGGGCATATAAATACCAGCTGCCCAAGGCTAGAGAGCAGAAAGTCAAAGCCTTATGTCTTTGATTTATGAGGCTTCCATTCAGTTCGGTTTGCCTCCCCCTGTAGTTCCCATGGGAAAAGTTGCTCTTCACTTCCTATCCAAGAGCAAAGTAAAACCAATCTCTTGCATGGTATGGCTGAGAGCTGGGAGCCAACCACCTTCGCTCTGCCCTGCCTCACCACTCAGCCAGCTCAGCTGGCCGTGCTGCTGCTCCCTTCTGCTGCTGGGCTGCAGTCGGAGGAGGAAACAAAAGGTCCCAGGTGAATAGGAAGTGCAGGCAGGCAGAGGTGGGAGCAGGATAAACACTGCCCAGTGCAGAGGAGGACAGCAGCAGCTGTGCAAGTGGTGGCAAACATCCTACCTGCAGAGCTCCTCCAGCACACTCCCAACACTCAAGCCCAGGAGAAAGGCTGGGATAGGATTGGTGGTGGAAATCACCAAGTCCATGCCCTAATCTTTAAGCTCCCCCCTCCCCTCCTGCCTGCCCAACACTCCCCCAGTAAAACCTTTCTGCCTTATTGTCTGTGCTCTGCTGGGGGCTGGGACTCTTCCAGCACCAAGTGATTTGCACTAACCTCCTGCTTTAATATTTGCACTTCTAATTTTGGGGCTGTGGGGAGGTTGATTTCACAGCCTCCTGCCAGGGCAGCTCCCTCCCTTCTCCTCCAACCTTGCTCTCCTCTCGCTGTGTCACTGTCCCCTGCTCCTGGGGTTGGTGTGAAGTGATGCCAAGTGTCAGCATGAATTGTTTCAGGGCAGAGATTAGGATCTGGCTGCAAGAGAGGGGAGAACACATTCAGCCAAGTGTCAGCTGTTGCTGTGAACACATCCACCAGGGACACCAGCAGCTACCAACGTGCCCTGGAAAACTCCTGCTTGGCTCAGGAGATTTACTCAGCTCTCTGATACCAGTTTGCTGTCCATAGAAAGAGGAGGTCTGTTTGTTAGTTAGTTAGTTGCAGGCATACACTGCTTGAGATTCCATTTCATCCTAGTTAGCAATAAACTCTGAACCAGAGGCTGTGCATTTCTCTGCTCTGGCAGGGGAGGGTTGGACTAGATGATGTTTTGAGGTCCCTTCCAGCCCCTGACAGTTTGTGATTTCCATTTCTGAACCTGACAGAGCTCTTCCACTAAACGAGGTTAGGAGATGCTGCAAGACCAAGAGCAAACTCCAACCTTTTGCAGTCAGAACCCCCAAAATCACAGAATCAGGCAGGCTGGAAGAGAGCTCCAAGCTCCTCCAGCCCAACCTAGCACCCAGCCCTGCCCAACCAACCAGACCATGGCACTCAGTGCCCCAGCCAGGCTTGGCTGCAACACCTCCAGCCACAGCCACTCCACCTCCCTGGGCAGCCCATTCCAGTGCCAATCACTCTCTCAGAGTCATTCTCCTTCCCCTGATGTGAATAAGAGTGCTCAGCCCCTGCACACCCCAGAGGAGGAAGGTTAGCCTGTGAGTGATGATGGCAGGGCTGCAGGGTAGCATTCCTGTGTGCCAGCAGCTGAGGCAGCAAGGCACAAAAGGGTTAGAGAGAGAGAGAGAGCTGATGTTGGCCACCGGTTACACCCTTCAGACCTCACTGATTTCAAAGGGCTCCCATGTGCAGCACAAAGCAGCTCTCAGCCCATTCAGCAGCTCCACAATATGCAAACTCATTTTTACCTGCCAAACATGTTAAACCCAGCCCCAAGGCTTTATTTACTTCCTGCACAGCAAAAGCTGGGGAGAAAAATAGCTGCTCAGCAACGATCTCTGCTCACCTGCAGCCGCTGATGCTTGGATGCACAGCTGAAAGCTACAGGGGAGCCCCAAACACAGACCAGTTTCTACTCCCTGCCCCTTGCCACTTCTTGCACCTGCAGCTCTGGTTCAGCCAAGCCCTTGAAGGCACAGCTAAGTGCCCCAGGACCAGGGGGGCTGCTTGCAACACGTGGATGGTGCTTTGAGCTAAACCTGCAGAGCACTGCTGTGGGGCAGAGGCAGCATCCTGAGGGCAGAGATGATGCTGGCAGCCCTCAGCCACCAAAGAAGTCTGCTGCTCTTCGGCCCACTCTGCATCCTGCCTTTAACCCTTCAGTTTGGCAAGCTGACAGTTTCAGAGAGCTCTGGCAGTTGCATCAGAGCTGCAAAACAACTGCAAGTGAGGCAGAAAGCCAGCGTGGCACAGGAGCTTTGAAGAGAGACAGCAGCATGACCATTACACAACCCAACCCCAGCAGCAGTTGCCCTCCACACAGCCATCACCACCTCCAGATGTTTCCAGCTCTGGGGCTACCACCACTGCTCTCAGAAGCTCTCTGTTTGGGTGTTAGCAGCCTGAGAGCTCTCTCTGCTAACTGCATAGAATCACAGAACCAAGCAGGTTGGAAGAGAGCTCCAAGCTCCTCCAGCCCAGCCTAGCACCCAGCCCTGCCCAACCAACCAGACCATGGCACTCAGTGCCCCAGCCAGGCTTGGCTGCAACACCTCCAGCTACAGCCACTCCACCACCTCCCTGGGCAGCCCATTCCAGTGCCAATCACTCTCTCTGACAACAACTTCCTCCTAACAGACAGCCTCAACCTGCCCTGGCACAGCTTGAGGCTGTGTCCCCTTCTTCTGGCCCTGGCTGCCTGGCAGCAGAGCCCAACCCCACCTGGCTACAGCCTCCCTGCAGGCAGCTGCAGACAGCAACAAGGTCACCCAATCTCATGCTCACTCTGATGGCATTTGGGACCCCACAAGCAGTCTCAGGACTTCATCCTTCCCTGCATCAACCCAGGGTGAGTGACCTCCACCAGGCTGAGGCTCAGCAGCTCTCTGCTGTGCAAGAAAGCTGCTGAGAGAGTTTCTGGATGAGGATGAGAAGTGTCACCTTCCCAGCTGAAGAATTTGGGGAAATCTCCACTAAATCTGAGCTTTTCTGGGGTATTTCCAATGGAGAGGTTGAGCCAGACTTGGACTGCCAATGCAACTCAATGCAGCAGACAGAAGGGCAGCCCTCCCATCTCTATTTATCTTCTGGCTCTGGCCAGACATCTAAACAGGGCTGGTTTGAAAGGTACTTTCCATGAGACTCAAGTTCATCAGTGCTTGCTCAAGCCCAGCTCTGCCATGAAACATGTGCAGCTAGAAACCTGACCTGGCCTGAGGAGCATAAAGCCTCTGAATGCTGGAGTGCAGGAGCAGTGTGGCCAGCAGGAGCAGGGCAGTGCTTCTGGCCCTGTGCTCAGCACTGCTCAGGCCACCCCTGGAGTGCTGTGTCCAGTTCTGGGCTCCTCCCAGCCCTGCCCAACCAACCAGACCATGGCACTAAGTGCCCCAGCCAGGCTTGGCTGCAACACCTCCAGCCACAGCCACTCCACCACCTCCCTGGGCAGCCCATTCCAGTGCCAATCACTCTCTCTGACAACAACTTCCTAACAACATCCAGCCTAGACCTGCCCTGGCACAGCTTCAGCCTCTGTCCCCTTCTTCTGTCCCTGGCTGCCTGGCAGCAGAGCCCAACCCCACCTGGCTACAGCCTCCCTGCAGGCAGCTGCAGGCAGCAATGAGCTCTGCCCTGAGCCTCCTCTGCTGCAGGCTGCACCCCCCCAGCTCCCTCAGCCTCTCCTCACAGGGCTGTGCTCCAGGCCCCTCCCCAGCCTTGCTGCCCTTCTCCAAACACCTTCCAGCACCTCAGCAGCTCTCTGCAATGGAGGAGCCCAGAACTGGACACAGCACTGCAGGGGTGGCCTGAGCAGTGCTGAGCACAGGGGCACAAGAACCTCCCTTGTCCTGCTGCCCACACTGCTCCTGAGCCAGCCCAGGATGCCATTGGCTCTGCTGCCCACCTGGGCACTGCTGCCTCCTCTGCAGCTCCTCTCTCCCAGCACCCCCAGCTCCCTCTCTGCCTGCCTGCTCTCAGCCACTCTGGCCCCAGCCTGCAGTGCTGCTTGGAGTTGTTGTGGCCACAGTGTAGAACCCTGCACTTGGCCTTGTTCAATCTCATCCCCTTGGGCTCTGCCCACCCATCCAGCCTGGCCAGGTCCCTCTGCAGGGCTCTGCTACCCTCCAACAGCTCCACAGCTGCTCCTAGCTTGGTGTCATCTGCAAACTCACTGCTGCTGGACTCAATCCCCTGGTCCAGATCATCAGTAAAGATATTGAACAGGACTGTGCTTAGGCACAAGTGACAGTTTGGTGTCTTTAAGGTCCCTTCCAACCTAAACCATTCCATGACTCTATGACAAGACTGTCCTGGCTGCAGGAGGAAGAGCAGGATGGAGCCCTCCATGCAAGGATGTGCTGCTCTTTACTTCTCAGGGTGCTGATGCAGGGAGCTACAAACCCCTACCAGAGCTGATCTGGGGCCTCATCTGATGCTGGGGTTCAGGTCTCAGCACCTGGGGCACTACAAAGCAGAGCCAGAGGGAGTTATTTTGCTGTTTTGACACAGGCCACCAGCCATGGGCAGCTGAAGCCTGCACACAGGCCAGAGGAGCTGCTGCTGCAATCCATGGTCTGCTGCAAAGAAAACCACCAGGAGCCTTCCTCTCCTCCCCAAACTCTGAGGCTGGTCCTTACTCTTCATCTCCTCTTTACCCAGGCTGTGGTTCTTGCCTGCTGCTGCAGTCCATGGTCTGCTGCAAAGAAAACTACCAGGAGCCTTCCTCTCCTTCCCAAGCTCTGAGGCTGGTCCTTACTCTTCATCTCCTATTTGCCTGCTGCTGTGGTTCTTGCCTGCTGCTGCAGTCCATGGTCTGCTGCAAAGAAAACTACCAGGAGCCTTCCTCTCCTCCCCAAACTCTGGGGCTGGTCCCTACTCTTCATCTCCTATTTGCCTGCTGCTGTGGTTCTTGCCTGCTGCTGCAGTCCATGGTCTGCTGCAAAGAAAACTACCAGGAGCCTTCCTCTCCTTCCCAAGCTCTGGGGCTGGTCCTTACTCTTCATCTCCTCTTTGCCCAGGCTGTGGTTCTTGCCTGCTGCTGCAGTCCATGGTCTGCTGCAAAGAAAACTACCAGGAGCCTTCCTCTCCTCCCCAAGCTCTGAGGCTGGTCCTTACTCTTCATCTCCTCTTTGCCCAGGCTGTGGTTCTTGCCTGCTGCTGCAGTCCATGGTCTGCTGCAAAGAAAACCACCAGGAGCCTTCCTCTCCTCCCCAAACTCTGGGGCTGCTCCTTACTCTTCATCTCCTCTTTGCCCAGGCTGTGGTTCTTGCCTGCTGCTGCAGTCCATGGTCTGCTGCAAAGAAAACCACCAGGAGCCTTCCTCTCCTTCCCAAGCTCTGAGGCTGGTCCTTACTCTTCATCTCCTCTTTGCCCAGGCTGTGGTTCTTGCCTGCTGCTGCAGTCCATGGTCTGCTGCAAAGAAAACCACCAGGAGCCTTCCTCTCCTTCCCAAGCTCTGAGGCTGGTCCTTACTCTTCATCTCCTCTTCGCCCAGGCTGTGGTCCTTGCCTGGCCAGGAGGCTGGTTACAAGGCCAGGAGGCAGCACTCCTGCACCAGCCTGCCTGCACCACCTCTGACTTCTGCTCTCACATAGGAAGTTGATAAAAACCTCATTTGGCTGCAAAACAAAAAAAGAACCAAACCAAACAAACAAAAAAAAAAAGGGCAAACAACAACAACAAAAAACCCTACCCCAAAAATCAGATTGCAAAACCACTGTCAGAGGCTCCTAAGCCTGGCAGCAGTCCTGGCATTAACCCTTTGCAGGAGGGCAGAGCTCACCCCAGCTGCACCCAAGGCAAGGAGCACCTGGGGCTGACACCAGATACCCTGCTCCTGCCTTGTCCAAGCCTTTGGGGGCTTTTCTGTCCTTCCCCCCCCCTCCCCTACTCAAGCTGTTGCTTGCATTCTTCTGTAACGTTGCTTTTATCTCGGGCCCTATCACATGGCAGAGCTGCTTTCATCGATAACCAGGCTGGGGGGTGGAGGGGAGGGAGGAAAGGGGAGGAGGAGGAGGAAAATCTGCTGTCGCAGTTACCCTGCTGCCCCACTGCAAGAGATGAGTGTAGAGGTAGGGGGGAAGGAAACCCAGTGCCAGGCTGGCTGGCACAGCCCATCCCCCTCCCAGCACCACACCTGGATGCTGCTGGGCAGATCCAGCTCCTTGGTCCTGGGTATGGACTTCCCACTTCGGAGTTCCAGTCCCCAGATCCTGATCCCAGGGGATCCTGCCAATCCTGCCTCCAGTTCTGGTGTCCCCCAGCAGAAGGAGGACACAGAGCTGCTGGAGTGAGGCCAGAGGAGGCCACAGAGATGAGGCAAGGGCTGGAGCAGCTCTGCTGTGAGCACAGGCTGAGGGAGCTGGGGGGTTGCAGCCTGGAGAGGAGAATCATAGAATCAAGCAGGTTGGAAGAGACCTCCAAGATCATCCAGTCCCACCTATCATCCAGCCCTAACCAATCAACTAGACCATGGCACTAAGTGCCTCATCCAGGGGGACCTCAGAGCTGCTGCCAGTGCCTGAAGGGATCCTGCAGGAAAGCTGCAGAGAGACTTTGGCTGAGGGTGTCCAGAGCCAGGCCAAGGGGGAATGGTTTGAAGCTGAGGCAGAGCAGGGTGAGACTGGAGCTGAGGAAGAAGTTCTTCAGCAGGAGGTGGTGAGACTCTGGAATAGGCTGCCCAGGGAGGCTGTGGCTGCCTGGAGGTGCTCAAGGCCAAGCTGGATGAGGCTTTGAGTGGCTGAATCTATCTGAGAGGTGTCCCTGCCCATGGTGGGGAGGGTGGAGATGATTTCTGAGGTGCCCTCCAACCTGAGCCACTCTCTGATTCCTCCCAGCAGAGGCAAGTTCCACCTCCCTCTTGGATCTTTTGTCTCCTCTCCCCAGCTGGGACATTTTTTGCTTGCCAGCCTGACTGAGAACAGATCCACAGTGACCTACATCTGTATCCTGCCAGCCTAGGGCTACAGAGGGTGGCTCAGCACCTCTGAGGTCAGCTGGGGAAGCCACAGATCCATGCTCAAGAAGCCACTGAAGAGCCAGGACATGGCAGAGCACTGACAGCTCAGGTTTGCCCAGGGGATCAACACTGCCATGGCTCTTTGTAGGAAACAGATTTGATCTTGGGGGGGTTCATTTTGGGAAGTCTCAATTTCAGCATCTTTCCTGCTTGGAATGGAAAATGCCACTAGGAAAGGGCAGATTTCAGCTTGGTGCCCTTTTCCTTTGCTGCCCCAGCCTCAAAAGATGCTGCTCAGGCTGACAGTGGGGGGAGAGCAAAGAGAAACTGCAGCAGCCAGCACATGAGGACCATCAGCTCAGAGCTGAGCTGCTCCTGCTGCTTGAGCAGGCAATTCCTTAGCACAGTCAGGGAGCAGCCTGCTCTTAGAGGGAAGAGGTGTCCTGGGGTCTGGGAGGCAGCTGAAGGCATCAGATGTGTGAGTGTTGAGAGATTCCTTCCAGTGCCCAGACACTGGCACAGGCTGCCCAGACAGGCTGTGGCTGTCCCCTCCCTGGAGCTGTTCAAGGCCAGGCTGGACGAGGCCTTGAGCAACCTGTGCTGGTGGGAGGTGTCCCTGCCCATGGCAAGGGAGCTGGGACCAGATGAGCTTTAAGGTCCCTTCCAACCCAACCCATCCTATGAATCTCTGAAATATTCCTTTGGAAGTGGCACAAAGCCTCAGAATCCATAGAATAATGAATCACAGAGTGGCAGGGCTGGAAGGGAGCTCCACAGCTCAGCCAGTCCAAGCCCCTGCCAGAGCAGCAGCACCCAGAGCAGGTCACACAGGAACACAGCCAGGTGGGTTTGGATATCTCCAGAGAGGGAGACTCCACAGCCCCCCTGGGCAGCCTGTGCCAGGCTCTGCCACCCTCACAGGCAAAAAATTCCTCCTCATGTTTCCATGGAGCTTCCTCTGCCTCAGCTTCCACCACTGCCCTTGCCCTGGCATTGGGCATCCCCCAGCAGAGCCTGGCCCCAGCCTCTGCCACTCACCTGCACATCTTTAGAGCCATTGCTGAGGTCACCTCTCAGCTGCTCTGCTCCAAGCTCCCAGCCCCAGCTCCCTCAGGCTCTGCTCCTAACAGAGCTGTTCCCTTCCCTTCAGCATCTCTGTGGCTCTGTGCTGGACTCTCTCCAGCATTTCTATGCCCCTCTTGACCTGGGGGGCCCAACCCTCCCTGCCAGCCCTGGTCCCATCATGCTCCCAATCCACACAGATGTAAGTTGCAGAAAACCTCTGCAAAAGCTCCCAACCTTCTGAATCTCCACCCAGACAGGACCTGGGCACCTCTCTCCCTCCCTGTGCTCTCCCTCCCTGCCCAGATGTGGGTTTCCTGAGCCCCCTGCTTGTGCAGCCCAAGCCAAACCAGGGCACCCTGGCAGTGGCAGTGCCAAGCAGGTGCTCTCTGCTGCTCACCCTTTCCCCACCCCCCCCCCCTCCTTTCTCTCCACTCTCTGATTAAATCAAACCTGTTTAACCGCCCCAGGCAGCTGTGGGGACCCCCTGCATTTGTTAGAGGCAGACAAAAAGAGGAAAGGGAACAAAGTGACCTGGGGGTGACAGTTGTCTGCACGTGGAGCACAGCCTGCAGCCCTCCTTAGCCCCTAAAGCCACAAGACTTTGGTTTGGGCCGTGGGAACTCAGGTTGGCAAACCTCCAGAGACACTAAAATAGACCCCAGGATTGGTTTGGTTGGAAGAGACCTCCAAGGTGAAGTCCAACTGCCAACCTAAGAGCACCACTAAACCATGCCCCCCCCCCCCCCCAAGTGCCATGGCTGCACCTTTCTTGATCACCTCCAGGGATGGGGACTCCAGCACCTCCCTGGGCAGCCTCTGCCAATCCCTGACCACCCTTTAAGACAAGAAGCTTTTCCTAGCCTCCAACCTAACCCTGCCCTGGCACAATGTCAGAGGCCATTTCCTCTATGAGGAGAGGCTGAGGGAGCTGGGGCTGTTTGGCCTGGAGAAGAGGAGGCTCAGGGGTGATCTTATTACTGTCTACAACTACCTGAAGGGGCATTGTAGCCAGGTGGGGTTGGGCTCTTCTCCCAGGCAACCAGCAATAGAACAAGGGGACACAGCCTGAAGCTGTGCCAGGGTAGGTCTAGGCTGGATGTTAGGAAGTTCTTCCCAGAGAGAGTGATTGGCATTGGAATGGGCTGCCCAGGGAGGTGGTGGAGGCACCGTCCCTGGGGGTGTTCAAGAAAAGACTGGATGAGGCACTTAGTGCCATGGTCTGGTTGATTGGATAGGGCTGGGTGCTAGGTTAGACTGGATGAGCTTGGAGGTCTCTTCCAACCTGGTTGATTCTATGATTCTATCATCTGATTCTGGGGAGAAGAGACCAACTCCACCTCACTGCAACCTCCTGTTGGGGAGCTGTGGGGAGTCAGGAGGTCTCCCCTCAGAATAACCTCAGCTGCTCCTCCCCAGACCCTTCCCTCAGCTTGCTTGCCCTTCTCTGGACCTGCTCCAACCCCTCAATGCCCTTCTGCTGTCAGTGAGGCTGAAGGAATCCCCTGCAGCCTTCCCTCTGAAGCTGCTGCAGATTTCAGTCCTGCCCCAGGAGCCTTCTCCAGCACAGACTCCTTCTCCCCAACCTCCATGGCCCAGCAGAGGCTTTGCTGCCCTCAGAGATCCCCTTCCCTCCAACCCACCTATCTGCTGCCCTCAGAGATCCCCTTCCCTCCAGCCCATCTATCTGCCCTCAGAGATGCCCTTCCCTCCAGCCCACCTATCTGCTGCCCTCAGAGATCCCCTTCCCTCCAGCCCATCTATCTGCTGCCCTCAGAGATCCCCTTCCCTCCAGCCCATCTATCTGCTGCCCTCAGAGATCCCCTTCCCTCCAGCCCACCTATCTGCTGCCCTCAGAGATCCCCTTCCCTCCAGCCCACCTATCTGCTGCCCTCAGAGATCCCCTTCCCTCCAGCCCACCTATCTGCTGCCCTCAGAGATCCCCTTCCCTCCAGCCCACCTATCTGCTGCCCTCAGAGATCCCCTTCCCTCCAGCCCACCTATCTGCTGCCCTCAGAGATCCCCTTCCCTCCAGCCCATCTATCTGCTGCCCTCAGAGATCCCCTTCCCTCCAGCCCATCTATCTGCTGCCTTCAGAGATCCCCTTCCCTCCAACCCATCTATCTGCTGCCCTCAGAGATCCCCTTCCCTCCAGCCCACCTATCTGCCTCCCTTGCTCCCAGCCCAAGCCACTTCTCTGCCACACAAGTGTGAGTGCCACCCTGAGCTCCAGCAAATGCCCTTCTCCACTGCACTTCTCCTGTTGCCACCACCTCTGGGCAGAGCAGTTCAGGGGGGGCCACACCAGCACCCTCTTGGCATGCTGGAGGTCCTCACAGCTAAACCTAAGAGGCACAAATTAGGCTCAGGGGAAAACTTTGTCCAGCAAACATGGTCCAGGGTCAACAGTTCCTAGGCAGAAACATCTTCATCACTCTTTTTCCTCTTCAACTTCCACTTCATGTCCTGTGTGATCTGCTCTGGGTCAATCCTGCTCTGGCAGGGGGGGTTGGACTGGATGATCTTTGGAGGTCTCTTCCAGCCCCCAACATTGATTCTGTGATTTCCTAGGACAGAGAATACTTTGGGATTGCCCAGCCCACCATGCTTAGGTAGGACCATCAAGCAGAGCAAGGCTGCAAATCCCTAGGAGCTGCACAAGAGTTGCTCAAGCAAGCAGAGCCAAGGCAGAGGTTTGACATTAGGAGGAAGTTGTTGGCAGAGAGAGTGATTGGCACTGGAATGGGCTGCCCAGGGAGGTGGTGGAGTGGTTGTGGCTGGAGGTGTTGCAGCCAAGCCTGGCTGGGGCACTGAGTGCCATGGTCTGGTTGGTTGGGCAGGGCTGGGTACTAGGTTGGGCTGGAGGAGCTTGGAGCTCTCTGCCAACCTGCTTGGTTCTGTGATTCTTTTCTATAACAGGACAAGGGCAGTGGCTTCAAACTAGAGCAGAGCAGATTAAGATTGGATATGAGGAACAAGTCCTGCACCAGGAGGCTGCTGGAACACTGCAACAGATTGCCCAGGGAGGTAGCTGAGGTCCCATCCCTGGAGATATTCAAGGTCAGGCTAGAGAAGGCTCTGAGCAACCTGCTCTAATGGAGGATGTCCCTGCTGAGTTCAGAGGGGTTGGACTGGCTGAGCTTTGGAGGTCCCTTGCAGCCCAACCCATCTAGGATCCTCTGGCATCTCTGTGGTGCTGCAGCTGTGGGCTGATGCTGGGTCCCACAGGTTCTATGATTCGATGGTCCTCAGCTAACAGAGGCTATGGAGCAAACTTCAGAGCCTGAGACGTGAGGGAGGAGGAAGGAAGGGAGCTGATACCCATCCCCATGCCCACAGTGGGGAGGTGAACAGCCAGAAGCAGCAGCCAAAGCCTATCGTTGCCTGCCAGCTGCTGCGGATGCCCCGAGGCAGGCGGTGGGTCCCAGGCGCTGAGGCCAGGGCTGACACCTCGGGGGAGCTTTATCAGCAGCTGTTTTGTCTTGCTCTCTGCCTTGCTCCAGACTCTCGAGTTCCAAAATGGGTGGGAGATGGCCCAGAATCAGCAACACATCCTGAACAGCTGCTGCCTCCCTCTATCTCTGCCTCACTGCTGCTTCTGGAGCTCCCCCCCCTCCCTCCCCCTCCCCACCCAGGGAAGCAAACTGCTCTGCCTGAGGAGCCACACTGCACCATCAGCCTGGGGGGCACTCACTTTGGGGTCCTCACTAGGTCAAGACTTCCACAGACTAACAGCTTTTGAGGCAGGCTCTTATGGAAGGAGCCAGCTAGGGGCAAGTTTGCTCAGCTCAGGCTTCTTCCATGAGATGATCTGCAGGAATTACTCCTGCTGGCCCTGGATGCTGCCTGCCAGGGAGCATCACACAGGCTCACAGAGCCTTAGAAGTTGGAAGGGACCTCCAGAGATTATCCAGTCCAATCCTCCTGCCAAAGCAGGATGCCTGCCAGGAGTGCCAGGGGTTGGGGTGCTGTGGTGGGCAGCAGCAGATGTTAAAGTGGGTCTAGAGATTGGCAGGAGGGCAAAGGGCTCCTGCTCAGAAGTGTGGGTAGGGTGCCTGGGTGCTTGGAATCACAGAACCTTCGAGGTTGGAAGGGACCTCCAGAGATCATCCAATCCAACCTCCCTGCCAGAGCAGGACCCCCCCAGGGTAGTTCACCCAGGAACACATCCAGGTGGGTTTGGGAAGTCTGCAGAGCAGGAGAACTCCACAACCTCTCTGTGCAGCCTGCCCCAGGGCTCTGTCACCCTCATCTAAAGAAGTTTCTCCTCACGTTGAGGTGAAACCTTCTCTGGTCCAGTTTGCATCCATTGCTCCTTGGCTTATTGCTGTGCACCACCCAAAGGAGAAGGTGGACAGCTTCATCCTGCTGTGGCAGAGGAGCTACCCACAGCCTGTTCTGCAGAGCAGGACCCACACTCCCTCATCCCCATCCCTAGGCCTGTGCATGGAGGAGCAGGATTCCTTCCCCCACCCTTCCCCTGAGAAGGCAGCACCCCAAAGTGGTTTCCTGAAACGACAGCAGCAAGAACCCCAGATGTGGTGAGTGGCCTCTTGCAAGCAGAGAGCTGCTGCTGCTCCTGCTCTGGGCTAAGGCTGTCACCCTGTGGGGCCACCAGCAACACCTCACCCACTGCAGGGCACATGTGAGGCGCCTCTGGCACGGAGCAGAGCTGGCTTCATCTGGGCAAGCTGCTAGCCACAGAGGGAAGGGTGCACAAAGCAGGCAGGAGAAAGCTTGGCCCAGCCTAGCTGCAGTGCTGGCATCTGCTTTGCAGCAGAGACAGTGCCTACCTTGCCTCAGGCAGAGAGAGGGGCAGTGGTCCCCTGGTCACTGAGTCACTGGTGAGGCAGGATGAAGCTGCCCAGAGATCTGCACCAGTTCTCGGCAGCAGACAGCCTGGAGGTGTGGGTTTGCATGCCTGGGGGATTAGCCATGGCACTGACTCAGAGCCTGGGAGCTGGTGGGATGGGCTGCAGCAGCTTTTACCTCACCTAAACCCTGTTGAATTCAAAAGCCCAGCACACATCATTCACTCCAGAGCTGCTCCGAGCAGGGAAGTTGCTCTGACATTCTAGTCTGGGGGTCCTGGGACCTGTCTTGCTGTTGCAGGCTTGTTAATAAAGAGCAAAACTTGGGTGGGGGTGGGGGAGTGGCAGGGGAGGAGAACCAGGGACTCTTTGAGGTCTAATTCCAGCAGGGACACTGCCATGGAACGTAGCCTTGGGATGGAGAGCAGCTCCCACTGCCTGCCTGGGAGCTGGCAGAAACAGCTCAGTGCTGTGTCTGGCTCAGCAGCCTGCAGATGAGCTCAGCACTGTCTTGCCAGGCTGGCTTTGCAGCCAGGACAACTCTGGGAGCTCACTGCACCCCTGACGAGCCCCAGCACATCCCCTTCCCAAGGGATGCAGCTCATTCCCTCTTCTAACTGTCCTGACTTCCACTTCCAGCACCTGGGTCCTGCTGTGGCTCCGTGGAAGGTTGACCATGAGCCATCCTGAGTGTATTAGTAGGGCTGTGGTTGGTAGGTTGAGGAAAGTTCTCCTCCACCTTTACTCTGCCCTGCTGAGGCCACATCTGGAGCAATGGGTCCAGTTCTGGGCCACTCAGGTCAAGGACACAGAATTGCTTGAGAGAGTCCAGCACAGAGCCACAGAGATGATTAGGGCAGAGGAACACCTTTGTGGGTGCCATGGACAGAGGCACTGAGTGCACCCTCAGCAAGTTTGTAGAATCACAGAATCAGGCAGGGTCAAGAGAGCTCCAAGCTCCTCCAGCCCAACCTAGCACCCAGCCCTGCCCAACCAACCAGACCATGGCACTCAGTGCCCCAGCCAGGCTTGGCTGCAACACCTCCAGCCACAGCCACTCCACCACCTCCCTGGGCAGCCCATTCCAGTGCCAATCACTCTCTCTGACAACAACTTCCTAACAACATCCAGCCTCAACCTGCCCTGGCACAGCTTCAGGCTGTGTCCCCTTCTTCTGTCCCTGTCTGCCTGGCAGCAGAGCCCAACCCCACCTGGCCACAGCCTCCCTGCAGGCAGCTGCAGGCAGAAATCAGCTCTGCCCTGAGCCTCCTCTGCTGCAGGCTGCACCCCCCCAGCTCCCTCAGCCTCTCCTCACAGGGCTGTGCTCCAGGCCCCTCCCCAGCCTTGCTGCCCTTCTCCAAACACCTTCCAGCACCTCAGCATCTCTTTGCAATGGAGGAGCCCAGAACTGGACACAGCACTGCAGGGGTGGCCTGAGCAGTGCTAACAATGCCAAGCTATGTGGTGCAGCAGCCAGGCTGGAGGGCAGGATCCATCCAGAGGGAGCTGGGCAGGCTGCAGAGGTGGGCACAAGCCAAGCTCAGGAGGTTCAACAAGACCAAGTGCAAGGTCCTGCAGCTGGGTCGAGGCAATGCCAAGCACCAATCCAGGCTGGGCAGTGCCAGGCTGGAGAGCAGCCCTGAGGAGAGAGACTTGGGGGTGCTGCTGGAGGAGAAGCTCAGCAGGAGCCAGCAGTGTGCACTTGCAGCCCAGAAAGCCAAGCAGAGCCTGGGCTGCAGCAGCAGAAGTGTGGCCAGCAGGGCCAGGGAGGGGATTCTCCCCCTCTGCTCTGCTCTGCTGAGACCCCACCTGGAGTGCTGCATCCAGCTCTGGAGCCCCTGGGACAAGAGGGCTGTGGAGATGCTGGAGAGTGTCCAGAGCAGGGCCAGGAGGATGCTCAGAGGCTGCAGCAGCTCTGCTGTGAGCACAGCCTGAAAGAGTTGGGGCTGTGCAGGCTGGAGCAGAGGAGGCTCCCAGGGGACCCTCTTGTGGCCTGCCAGGACCTGAAGGGGGCTCCAAAAAAGCTGGGGAAAGACTTTTGAGGCTGTGAGGGAGTGGCAGGAGTGGGGGGAATGGAGCAGAGCTGGAGGTGGGGAGAGTGAGGCTGGAGGTGAGGAGGAAGTTGTTGAGCAGGAGAGTGGTGAGAGGCTGGAATGGGCTGCCCAGGGAGGTGGTTGAGGCCCCATGGCTGGAGGTGTTTGAGGCCAGGCTGGCTGAGGCTGTGTGCAGCCTGCTCTAGGGTAGGGTGTCCCTGGGCATGGCAGGGGGTTGGCACTGGCTGCTCCTTGTGGTCCCTTCCAGCCCTGACTGATTCTGTGATTCTCTGGGAATGGCTGAGGGAGCTGGGGCTGGGAGCTTGGAGCAGAGCAGCTGAGAGGTGACCTCAGCAATGGCTCTAAAGATGTGCAGGTGAGTGGCAGAGGCTGGGGCCAGGCTGTGCTGGGGGATGCCAGTGCCAGGGCAAGGGGCAGTGGTGGAAGCTGAGGCAGAGGAAGCTCCATGGAAACATGAGGAGGAATTTTTTGCCTGTGAGGGTGGCAGAGCCTGGCACAGGCTGCCCAGGGGGGCTGTGGAGTCTCCCTCTCTGGAGATATCCAAACCCACCTGGCTGTGTTCTGTGTGACCTGCTCTGGGTGCTGCTGCTCTGGCAGGGCTTGGACTGGCTGAGCTGTGGAGCTCCCTTCCAGCCCCTGGCACTCTGTGAGATCAGAGCCCTCCAGCAGCAGACATCTTCTCCCCTCCTGGTTGTTTCCACATCTGACTCAAGAGCTTCAATCTTCACTCTGAGCACCTCCATGGCTGGAACATTGACTCCCACCTTGAGATGCATTTTGCATTCTGGAATGGTTTGGGTTGGGAGAGACCTCCCAAGCTCAGCCAGTCCAAACCCCTGCAGTGAGCAGGGACATTCTCCACTGAGCAGGTTGCTCAGGCCCTTGAGGAGCCTCACTGAATATGTCCAGGGATGGAGCCTCAACCACCTCCTTAAGCAACCTGTTGCAGTGTTCCAGCACCCTCCTGGTGCAGAACTTGTTCCTCACATCCAGTCTAAATCTGCTGTGGCTCACAGGAGCTTGTCAGCAGTGCAGGAGTCCAGGGAGGGCTTTGGTGGCCTCACAGCGAAGGGATGCAAGAAGCTCAATGAATTCACTGCTGGCTGCTCTGGGTTCTGAATGAAGTTGCTGAGCCAGAACACAGTGATCACCACATGCCCTCTGCCGGCAGCTGTGCTGGGGTGGCCTGGGGCAGACCCAGAGCAGGCAGGTGGCAGCTGCCTCCTTCTGAGGATGTGTGCAGCAAGGAAACCAACAGGCAGCATAGAATGAAGCAGGTTGGAAGAGAGCTCCAAGCTCCTCCAGCCCAACCTAGCACCCAGCCCTGCCCAACCAACCACACCATGGCACTCAGTGCCCCAGCCAGGCTTGGCTGCAACACCTCCAGCCACAGCCACTCCACCACCTCCCTGGGCAGCCCATTCCAATGCCAATCACTCTCTCTGACAACAACTTCCTAACAACATCCAGCCTAGACCTGCCCTGGCACAGCTTCAGGCTCTGTCCCCTTCTTCTGTCCCTGGCTGCCTGGCAGCAGAGCCCAACCCCACCTGGCTACAGCCTCCCTGCAGGCAGCAATGAGCTCTGCCCTGAGCCTCCCCTGCTGCAGGCTGCACCCCCCCAGCTCCCTCAGCCTCTCCTCACAGGGCTGTGCTCCAGGCCCCTCCCCAGCCTTGCTGCCCTTCTCCAAACACCTTCCAGCACCTCAACTCCATCCTTCAGCTCCATTCTTCACTCTGGATCTGTCCAAGGCACATCTGTCTGGCAGGCCAGTGGCACAGGGACACTGCAGGGTGCAATGGGACATTAGATCACTGTCCCCAGCTTCCTGTCCAACACACACTCCAAAACTGTAGCTCCCCATCAAGCTCAGTCATTTCCATCTGACCTCAGCACCTCTCAGCATTGTGATTTTAAACCACCAGGGTCACACAGCCTGGCTCCTGCAGGCTCTCCTGCTGTGCTGAGCACCTCCAAGGCTCAAAACCTTGCAAAGCCCTGGGCTGGCCCTACCCAAAGGGTTCCAGAGCCACCAGGTGCCATTAGCCTTTCCAGATCTGAACTTCCACAAGCTGCACAGCTTCTGCTCTGCAGCTGGACACAGCAGAGCAATGATGCAGCATGGAGCTCATGATGGATCTCAACAGGCTCTCAGCTCTCCTAGTCTGGGCTCACACAACTGTTTGGTGCCCATGCACCTGGCAGGGCTAATGCCAGCCTCTTCTGAATGGAATCATGGAATGCCTTATGCTGGAAAAGCCCTTCCAGATCATTGAGTCCATCCACTAATCCACCACTGCCAAGTCCACTGCTAAACCATGGCCCTCAGCAGTACACCTCCAGGGCTGATCACAGAGTGTCAGGGGCTGGAAGGGACCTTCAAAGCTCAGCCAGTCCAAGCCCTGCCAGAGCAGCAGCACCCAGAGCAGGTCACACAGAACACAGCCAGGTGGGTTTGGATATCTCCAGAGAGGGAGACTCCACAGCCCCCCTGGGCAGCCTGTGCCACCCTCCCAGGGGAAAAATTCCTCCTCATGTTTCCATGGAGCTTCCTCTGCCTCAGCTTCCACCACTGCCCCTTGCCCTGGCACTGGCATCCCCCAGCAGAGCCTGGCCCCAGCCTCTGCCACTCACCTTTGCATCTTTACCAGCACTGCTGAGGTCACCTCTCAGCTCCTCTGCTCCAAGCTCCCAGCCCCAGCTCCCTCAGGCTCTGCTCCTAACAGAGCTGTTCCCTTCCCTGCAGCATCTCTGTGGCTCTGTGCTGGACTCTCTCCAGCTGTTCCATGTCCTTCTTGAACTGAGTGGCCCAGAACTGGACACAGTACTCCAGATGTGGCCTCAGCAGGGCAGAGTAGAGGAGAAGGAGACCTACTACACACAGCCCTTCTAATCCAGCCCAGAATGGCACTGGCCCTGCTGGCTCCCAGAGCACATTGCTGCCTCAAGCTCACCCTCCCATCCACCAGGCCCCCCAGAGCCTTTCCCCCTTCACTGCTCTCCAGCAGCTCAGTCCCCAGCCCATCCTGCTCCCTGGGGCTGTTCTTTCCCAGGTGCAGGACTCCACCCTTGCCCTGGCTGCATTTCAACTCTCTCTCTGCCCAATGGTTCCATCACTTCCCTGAGCAGCCTGTTCCAGGGCTTGACAACCTGTCTGGGGAGGAAATTGTTCCTCATGTCCAACCTTAACCTCTCCTGCTGCAACTTGAGGCTATTTCCTCTTGTCCTCTCGCCTGTTCCTTGGCAGCAGAGCCCAACCCCCACCTGGCTCCAGTCTCCTCACAGAGCCAGAAGGTTCCCCTCAGCCTCCTTTTCTCTACACCAAACAGCCTCAGTTCCTTCAGCTGCACCTCCCCAGCCTTGTTCTTCAGAACCCTTCCCCAGCTTGGTTGCCTTTCTCTGGACCCACTCCAGCCTCTCAATGTCCTTCTTGCAGTGAGTGCCCCCAAACCAATCTGCCTGCAGTTCAGAACAAAACCACATCAACTTTTTTCCTCCCCCCCCTCCTTCCTCAGCTTGACCCCAAGGGGACAGTGAGTTTTGTTGGTGCTCAACATGGGAAAGAGGAAAGCTTCCAAGGGTTGGGAAAAAAAGCACCAACGTGCCCAGGAAGGCACCCAGACTATCTCCATCCTGCACTTTGTCAGCCTGCTGCCAGCTGACCGATTTCACAGCACCCCCAGAGGAAACTGGCACACTCAGCTGGCAAAGCCTGCCCGTGGCAATGTCACTTCCCACTTCACATGGGCTCCAAAGAGAAAAGTGCCACCCTCCACCTATGGCCGCAAGCTGCCAGCAGGGTTCTGCTTCCAAATTCTCTCCTGTTCAAACTGGATCCTTGGCAACATCTTTGAGCATGGCATTAAAGGGGGCTTTTTTTTTTGGTGGTGTGGCTGGTCCCTTCTCGTCTCAGCTGGCTGCTCTCCTCTAGTGGCTGCTCACAGCTACTTCACAGCAGCTCCGGGTTGAGGCATGCAGGAAGCTAAGAGGAACTGGGAGCTTTAGGGGAGTTGTCCTCATCAGCAGGGAGCTCTGCACAAGGGAAGGATTAGGCAGCCCACCACAAAGGGAGATCACAGCATCACAGTATCACAGTCTCACAGTGTCATCAGGGTTGGAAGAGACCTCACAGATCATCAAGTCCAACCCTTTAGCACAGAGCTCAAGGCCAGACCATGGCACCAAGTGCCACGTCCAGTCCTGCCTTGAACAGCTCCAGGGACGGCGACTCCACCACCTCCCCGGGCAGCCCATTCCAGTGGCCAATGACTCTCTCAGGGAAGAACTTTCTCCTCACCTCCAGCCTAAATCTCCCCTGGCACAGCCTGAGGCTGTGTCCTCTCGTTCTGGTGCTGGCCACCTGAGAGAAGAGAGCAACCTCCTCCTGGCCACAGCCACCCCTCAGGTAGTTGCAGACAGCAATGAGGTCTGCCCTGAGCCTCCTCTTCTCCAGGCTAACCAATGCTGCATGCATCGGGTTAGGGCTGTCCCCAGACGTGTGGAATCCTGCATCCCTGCCTGCCTGGGGATGCTCTCTGCATGAGACAAGAGCAGAGTCAAGACCTGACCTGCAGGGATCTCAAACACGTGCAGGCTGCTCCCTCGCCCTGCACTGAGCCCTGACCCAATCTCTTTGGCCTGAGCCACTTCAGGATCCAGCTCCCAGCAGTGATTTAGTTTTGGTTCTGGCTGCACATTTGACTACGTGGAGATAATTCTGCCTGACTCAGTCCTCAGATGCACACACAACAGTCACCAGCAGAAGCATCTCCCCAGCCTTGCTTCTCCATTTACTCACCCTCTGCATTTACTACGACTTGTAGGTTGGTTGAATGAGCTTAATGGTGAGCTGAGAGTAAGAGGCACAGCATTTCTCATGGTACCATGCAGAGAACTGATCAGTATGAACTCCCCCAGTGCTCCTCCAGATATCCCTGGCTCAGCCCAAGGCTGCTTTTTGCAGCAGCACTGCTTGGATGTTTTCATCCCACACTTGCCAGAGTTCACATCCACATCCCCATCCCCATCCCCCCCCAACAACTGGGGTCAGACACTTCAAGAGTTACCCAGACACCTCCTACCAACATGAAACCCTCATCTGCTGCCTGTTCACAGGCTCACAGGATGTCAGGGGTTGGAATGGACCCGAAGAGATCATCGAGTCCAACCCCCCCTGGCAGAGCTAATCCAGTTCAGGTCACCTGTTGCACCTTTGCAGCTCCATCTACAGCAGCAGCTTACTCAGCAGCTTTGAACACCTCCAGAAGTTCCTCACCTGGAAGCCTGCAGGGCTCAGCATCTCTGTGAGCACAATTCTACATCTCAGCGTGTTAGGGAGATGAGAGCCTGCAGAGGCTCCCTGCTGAGGGGGGGCAAAGTGTTTGCCTCACGGCTTGGCAGAACATTGACAGCTCCCAGCTGGGTTCAGGCAAGATCCCCAGCCAGCAGAGACCCCCTCACACACATGGAAAGTGCTTTGAAGCGACACCTTCAGCACAGCTCTTCCTCACCAGCTCTCTGCCAACAGCTCTGCTCGCCCTCGGGCACCAAGGAGGCAGAAGGTTGCCCTCTGCACTGCCCATATTTTCCACCTCTCAAACTCCCTCCCCTCCTACCTTTGATGATCAAGAAGTTGGCTTCTGCAAGCATGTTTGCTTTCAACAATCCAGCCTCCACCTTCCTCTGCCTCCTCCCTTTCCCCAGCTGTGCCCAGACGTTGCAGCTGCTGCTGCCGGGTGTGGAAGCTGCGCTGCCATCCACACCGAAATGAGATCAGGACCTTTAATTCCCAGCGTGGCAGCTGTTGTTTACATCACTTATTTCTCCACCTCCTCCTCCCACCTCCCCCCCCCTCCCCTTTTCACATGCAAAAAGTGGTTCTCACAAGCTTCTTGCTCTCCCACACATGTGCTCAAACAGGATGCCAGGGGTGGGAGTTACAGTGTGAGGGTTTCCTGTTCTGTCTCTCTGAAACACTTCGGTGACAGCAAAGCTTTGATCAGGAGGTCTAAGCACACAAGGTGAGTTCAGCTGAGAGCACAGGTTGCTTACAAGAGGTTCTCCTGTCCCTCTGCTCTGCCCTGGACAAGCTGCATCTGGAGTGATGTGTCCAGTTCTGGGCACCCCAGGTCAAGATAGACACAGAACTGCTGGAGAGAGTCCAGCACAGAGCCACAGAGATGCTGCAGGGAAGGGAACAGCTCTGTTAGGAGCAGAGCCTGAGGGAGCTGGGGCTGGGAGCTTGGAGCAGAGCAGCTGAGAGGTGACCTCAGCAGTGCTGATAAAGATGTGCAGGTGAGTGGCAGAGGCTGGGGCCAGGCTCTGCTGGGGGATGCCCAATGCCAGCACAAGGGGCAGTGGTGGAAGCTGAGGCAGAGGAAGCTCCATGGAAACATGAGGAGGATTTTTTCCCCTGTGAGGGTGGCAGAGCCTGGCACAGGCTGCCCAGGGGGGCTGTGGAGTCTCCCTCCCTGGAGATACTCAACCCCCTCCTGGCTGTGTTCTGTGTGATCTGCTCTGGGTGCTGCTGCTCTGGCAGGGCTTGGGCTGGCTGAGCTGTGGAGCTCCCTCGCAGCCCCTAACACTCTGTGCAGCCCCTAAGACTGTGGCTCTGTGTGATCCCCCTGGTTGCCAGAGTTCCTGGCACACTGCTGGCCCAAAGAAGGACCATGAGGATCCCAGAATGATCAGTCAGGCTGGAAAACACCTTCGAGATCAAGTCCAACCTATGATGCTCCAAGGGGTGGAGCAGCTCTCCTATGGAGACAGGCTGAGGGAGTTGGGGCTGTGCAGTCTGGAGAGGAGAAGGCTCTGAGGTGACCTTCTTGTGGCCTTCCAGTATCTGAAATGGGCTACAGGAAAGCTGGGGAGGGACTTTTTAGGCTTTCAGGGAGTGATAGGACTTGGGGGAATGGAACAAAGCTGGAAATGGGGAGAGTCAGATTGGATGTTAGGAAGAAGTTCTTCAGCATGAGGGAGGTGAGAGCCTGACACAGGTTGCCCAGGGAGGTGGTGGAAGCCTCATCCCTGGAGGTGTTTAAGGCCAGGCTGGATGTGGCTCTGAGCAACCTGATGTAGTGTGAGGTGTCCCTGCTCGTGGTAGGGTGATTGGAGCTGTATGATCCTTGAGGTCCCTTCCAGCCCTGACAGTTCTGTGAGTCCATGATTTCCCAAGCTTTTTTTAGCACCAGATTTCCCCAGGGGAGCAGGAAGCTGTCCTAGAGCAAGCACAAGAAGGTTACAGGAGGTTTGGCTTTGCTGGAGGAGCAGGGTGAGGGCTCTCCCCTGAGTAACAGGTGGAAACCCACAAGCTTCACCACAGCTCAGGAGAGGAAAGCCACATTCTTCTGAGCCTCAAAACAAAGTGGACTGAAAATGCACCAGGGGAGGCTTAGGTTGGATATTAGGCTCACAGGATGCCAGGGGTTGGAAGGGACCCAAAGAGCTCATCCAGTCCAGCCTGTGGAGCAGGACCACACAATGCAGCTCAGGGCACACAGAACACATCCAGACAGGCCTGGAAAGGCTCCACACAAGGAGACTCCACAACCTCTCTGGGCAGCCTGTGCCAGGGCTCTGGGACCCTTCCAGGCAAGAAGTTCCCCCTTGTGCTGAGCTGCAACCTCCTGTGCTGCAGCTTCCATCCATTGCTGCTTGTCCTGTGCCAGGGAGCAGTGAGCAGAGCCTGTCCCCCCCTGCTGACCCCCAGCCCTCAGAGAGTTACAGACATTGATTCAATCCCCTCTGAGTCTCCTCCTCTCCAGACTAAGCAGCCCCAGGGCCCTCAGCCTCTCCTCACCAGGCAGTGCTCCACTCCCCTCATCATCCTCATAGCCCTCCCTTGGACTCTCTCCAGCAGTTCCTGCCCCTCTTAAGCTGGGGAGCCCCAAACTGAAGGCAGTGCTCAAGAGGAGGTCTCAGCAGGGCAGAGCAGAGGAGCAGGAGAACCTCCCTGGCTCTGCTGGGCACACTCTGCTCACTGCCCCCCAGGACCCCACTGCCCCTCTTGGCCCCCAGGGCACATTGCTGCCCCAGGGATGCTCTCCCCCAGCACTCCCAGCTCCCTCTCCTTGGGGCTGCTCCCCAGCAGTCACCTCCCAGCCTGTGCTGCTGCAGTTTATTCTTCCTCCCCAGGTGCAGGACTCTGCACTTGGCCTTTGGAACCTCATTTGGTTCCTCTGTGCCCAGCTCTGTCTGCCCAGGTCTGGCTGGATGCCCACACAGCCTTCAGCTCTATCAGCCAAGCCTCCCAGCTTGGTGCCATCAGCAAACTTGCTGAGCAGCCTCTGCCCCCTGGACACATTTCTATAGGGAAAGTGTGGTCAGGCATTGGCACAGGCTGCCCAGGGAAAGAGTGGTCAGGTATTGGCACAGGCTGCCCAGGGAAAGAGTGGTCAGGCATTGGCACAGGCTGCCCAGGGAAAGAGTGGTCAGGCATTGGCACAGGCTGCCCAGGGAAAGAGTGGTCAGGTCAGGCACTGGCACAGGCTGCCCAGGGAAAGAGTGGTCAGGTCAGGCACTGGCACAGGCTGCCCAGGGAAAGAGTGGTCAGGCATTGGCACAGGCTGCCCAGGGAAAGAGTGGTCAGGTCAGGCATTGGCACAGGCTGCCCAGGGAAAGAGTGGTCAGGCATTGGCACAGGCTGCCCAGGGAAAGAGTGGTCAGGCACTGGCACAGGCTGCCCAGAGAAAGAGTGGTCAGGTCAGGCACTGGCACAGGCTGCCCAGGGAAAGAGTGGTCAGGCACTGGCACAGGCTGCCCAGAGAAAGAGTGGTCAGGTCAGGCACTGGCACAGGCTGCCCAGGGAAAGAGTGGTCAGGCATTGGCACAGGCTGCCCAGGGAAAGAGTGGTCAGGTCATGCACTGGCACAGGCTGCCCAGGGAAAGAGTGGTCAGGCATTGGCACAGGCTGCCCAGGGAGGTGGTGGAGTCACCATGCATGGAGGTGTTCAACAAACCTGCGGGCATGGCACTAGGGGCATGGTTTGATGCCCATGGTGGTGTCCTTAAGAGCTGTTTCCCAACCAAACCAATTCTATGATTCTCTGGCACCTACACCCCTGCCCCACTGGCTCATGGCACCAGGGAAGGGGGCATATAGGCTGCAGCTGGGAGCCCAGCAGCCAGTGGGCACGGGGCTGGCTGCTGACAGTTGTGGGCACGCAGGTGGGCAGAGAAATGAGCACAAGGGAATGCCAGGCTGCAGGGTGCATCGCTGCCAGTGCAAGTAGGTGAGAACTGGGGCAGCCATGGCAGGCAGCAGGCACAGGGGCAGGGCAGGCAGTGGGCACCAGGGCCATTCAAAGCAAGCAGTGGACATAGGGCAGGGCATACAGTGGGCACCAGAGCCATTCAAAGCAAGCAGCGGGCACAGGGCATGCAATGGGCACAAGGCACGCAACTGGCACAGGGTGGGCAGAGGGCACAGGGCATGCAGTGGGCTCGGGGTGGGCAGCGGGCACAGGGCGAGCACAGGGCACACAGAGGGCACATGGCAGGCAGAGGGCACAGAGTGAGCACAGGGCACACGGCGGGCAGAGGGCAGAGGGCACACACAGGGCACAGAGCAGACAGAGGGCAGAGGGCACAGGGCACACAGCGGGCACAGGGTGGGCAGAGGGCACAGGACACACACAGGGCACACAGAGGGCACAGGGCAGAGACAGGGCACAGGGCAGGCAGAGGGCACAGGGCAGGCAGAGGGCACAGGGCAGAGGGCACACAGAGGGCAGAGGGCACACAGAGGGCACACAGCAGGCAGAGGGCACACAGAGGGCAGAGGGCACACAGAGGGCACTGGGCAGAGGGCAGGCAGAGGGCACGCAGAGGGCACACAGAGGGCAGGGGTCGCAGGGCAGGGGGCACACAGGGGGCACACAGAGGGCACGCAGGGGGCACACAGAGGGCACGCAGGGGGCACGCAGGGGGCACGCAGGGGGCAGGGGTCGCAGGGCACTGGGCAGGGTCTCCTCGCGCCTCGGCTCGCTCCCGACTGCAACTCCCACAATGCCCCGCGCCCGGCGCAGCGCGCGCCCCCCCCTCACGTGACGCACGCGCCCCGCTCCATATGGCTCCAAGATGGCCGACACAGCGCCCGGCACCTCCGGCACGGTAACGGCGCCGCTCCGCCGGGCCGCGGGCAGCCAGAGGGGAGCCCTGGCGGCGGGCAGCGGAGCAGAGGGCCGCAGCCTGCTCCTCGGCGGCGCTGAGGCTCCTGCGGCCTGCCGCTGGGGCTCCGAGGGCAGGGAGGCGCTGATTGGTCGAGCGCACGGAGGGAGGCGGGGCTCGGCGGCGCGGCCTGATTGGCTGGCGGTGTGGCGCTGCGATTGGCTGGCGGGGCGCGGCGGGGCGGGGCCGCTCCGCGGGGCGGCGCTCTTAAAGGGGCCGCGGCTGTGCGGGGCGGCGGTGGGGGCCGCATGGTTCGTGTCCTCTGGCGGGTTTCGGAGTCACGTAGGTGTGTGTGGCGCTGAGCGCCCTGGTTTAGCTCTGCTCACTGCTCCCTGGGCGCAGTGGATGGGGTCCTGGGGGGCATGGAGCAGAGTGTGCCCAGCAGAGCCAGGGAGGTTCTCCTCCCCCTCTGCTCTGCCCTGCTGAGAGCTCATCCTGAGCACTGCCTTCAGTTTGGGGCTCCCCAGCTTAAGAGGGGCAGGAACTGGTGGAGAGAGCCCAAGGGAGGGCTGTGAGGATGATGAGGGGAGTGGAGCACTGCCTGGTGAGGAGAGGCTGAGGGCCCTGGGGCTGCTTAGTCTGGAGAGGAGAAGACTCAGAGGGGATTGAATCAATGTCTGTAACTCTCTGAGGGCTGGGGGTCAGGAGGGGGGGACAGGCTCTGCTCACTGCTCCCTGGCACAGGACAAGCAGCAGTGGATGGAAGCTGCAGCACAGGAGGTTGCAGCTCAGCACAAGAGGCAACTTCTTGCCTGGAAGGGTCCCAGAGCCCTGGCACAGGCTGCCCAGAGAGGTTGTGGAGTCTCCTTGTGTGGAGCCTTTCCAGGCCTGTCTGGATGTGTTCTGTGTGCCCTGAGCTGCATTGTGTGGTCCTGCTGTGGACTGGATGCTCTCTTTGGGTCCCTTCCAACCCCTGGCATCCTCTGATCCCCTGTGACCTGGCAGCGCTGCCTTAATGGTTGGACTCAACGACCTTAAAGCTGTCTTCTAGCCCGAACGACTCCAGGGCTCCGTGCTGGGTGTCTGTGGGTGCACAGAGCTGTGGCTGTGTCTGGAGCTCCACTGAGCACAGGCAGCCCTGCCTGCAGCCCTCCGGTGCCACACAGCCCGTCCCAGGGCACAGTGCCACGCAGGGGCACTGCCACACAGCCTATCCCAGGGGCAGTGCCACGCAGGGGCACTGCCACACAGCCTGTCCTAGGGCACAGTGCCACACAGGGGCAGTGCCACACAGCCTGTCCCAGGAGGCAGTGCCATACAGGGGCAGTGCCACACAGCCTGTCCCAGGGCACAGTGCCACACAGGGGCAGTGCCACACAGGAACAGTGCCACACAGCCTGTCCCAGGGGCAGTGCCATACAGGGGCAGTGCCACACAGCCTGTCCCAGGAGGCAGTGCCACACAGGGGCAGTGCCACACAGCCTGTCCGAGGGGGCAGTGCCATACAGGAGCAGTGCCATACAGGAGCAATGCCACACAGCCTGTCCCAGGGCACAGTGCCACACAGGGGCACTGCCACACAGCCTGTCCCAGGGGGCAGTGCCATACAGGAGCAGTGCCACACAGCCTGTCCCAGGGCACAATGCCACACAGGAGCAGTGCCACACAGCCTGTCCCAGGGGCAGTGCCACACAGGAGCAGTGCCACACAGCCTGTCCCAGGCACAGTGCCACACAGGAGCAGTGCCACACAGCCTGTCCCAGGGGCAGTGCCACACAGGAGCAGTGCCACACAGCCTGTCCCAGGCACAGTGCCACACAGGGGCACTGCCACACAGCCTGTCCCAGCGGCAGTGCCACGCAGGGGCAGTGCCACACAGCCTGTCCCAGGGGCAGTGCCACACACGGGCAGTGCCACACAGGAGCAGTGACATACAGCCTGTCCCAGGGCACAGTACCATGCAGGGGCAGTGCCACACAGGAGCAGTGCCACACAGCCTGTCCCAGGGGCAGTGCCACGCAGGGGCAGTGCCACACAGCCTGTCCCAGGCACAGTGCCACGCAGGGGCAGTGCCACACAGCCTGTCCCAGGGCACAGTGCCACGCAGGGGCAGTGCCACACAGCCTGTCCCAGGCACGGTGCCACGCAGGGGCAGTGCCAGCACTTTTGCCCGCCTCAGAAGCTGCTGCTGGGGAGCTCGCTGCTGCCCGGGGGCTGCGGGTGGGTGGCGTCCCTGAGCGCCGGCTCCGGGCTGTCCCCGCAGCGCCCCGGCAGCAAGCACGGCTCCACGCCCGCCGACAACTACTACCTGGCTCGGAGGAGGACTCTGCAAGTGGTGGTCAGCTCCTTGCTCACCGAAGCAGGCTTCGAGAGCGCTGAGAAGGCAGCGGTGGAGACGCTGACAGAGATGCTGCAGAGCTGTGAGTGTCCAGCCAGGTCCTGCTGGTCCCCTCGGGGGTCTTTCTCTTTTCTTTTTCCCTCTGCTCTGCTCTGCTGAGACCCCACCTGGAGTGCTCCATCCAGCTCTGGAGCCCCTGGGACAAGAGGGCTGTGGAAATGCTGGAGAGTGTCCAGAGCAGGGCCAGGAGGATGCTGAGAGGCTGCAGCAGCTCTGCTGTGAGCACAGCCTGAAAGAGTTGGGGCTGTGCAGGCTGGAGCAGAGGAGGCTCCCAGGGGACCTTCTTGTGGCCTGCCAGGACCTGAAGGGGGCTGCAAAAAAGCTGGGGAGGGACTTTTGAGGCTGTGAGGGAGTGGCAGGAGTGGGGGGAATGGAGCAAAGGTGGAGGTGGGGAGAGTGAGGCTGGAGGTGAGGAGGAAGTTGTTGAGCAGGAGAGTGGTGAGAGGCTGGAATGGGTTGCCCAGGGAGGGGGTTGAGGCCCCATGGCTGGAGGTGTTTGAGGCCAGGCTGGCTGAGGCTGTGTGCAGCCTGCTCTAGGGTAGGGTGTCCCTGGGCATGGCAGGGGTTGGGACTGGCTGCTCCTTGTGCTCCCTTCCAACCCTGCCTGATTCTGTGATTCTATGACTCTAAGCCAGGGACAGAAGAAGGGGACACAGCCTCAAGCTGTGCCAGGGCAGGTCGAGGCTGGATGTGAGGAGGAAGTTGTTGTCAGAGAGAGTGATTGGCACTGGAATGGGCTGCCCAGGGAGGTGGTGGAGTGGCTGTGGCTGGAGGTGTTGCAGCCAAGCCTGGCTGGGGCACTTAGTGCCATGGTCTGGTTGGTTGGGCAGGGCTGGGTGCTAGGTTGGGCTGGCTGAGCTTGGAGCTCTCTTCCAACCTACTTGGTTCTATGACTGATTCTATGGTCTTCAAGGTCTTTCCCAGGCTCAGTGACTGTGGTTCCATGCAGCTGGTTTGTGGTTTTTGTGTTTCCCCTGGCAGACATTTCTGAGATTGGAAGGAGTGCAAAGTCCTACTGCGAGCACACAGCGCGGACGCAGCCCACGCTCTCGGACATCGTGGTCACTCTGGTGGAGATGGGTGAGAAGCTAACTGCTCCCACTGAGCCCAGCTGCCTGCATTGCAGGAGACTGCAGCAGATTTGTGTTTGGAAGTCAGTGCCTCAGCTCTCTGGAGTTTGGCTGATGGGATGCCCAAGGTTGGATGCCTGCTGTGATGGGCGCAGTGCGAATCGTAGAATGGTTTAGGTTGGAAGGGAGCTCAAAGCTCAGCCAGTTCCAACCTCCTGCCACAGGCAGGGACACCTCCCACTAAGAACAGGTCACTCAAGGCCTCATCCAGCCTGGCCTTGAACACCTCCAGGGATGGAGCAGCCACAACCTCCCTGGGCAAGCCATTCTAGTCACAGAGTTAACTGGTTGGAAAAGGCCTCTGAGATCATCGAGTCCAACCTAGCAGCTAACAGCTTCTAATTAACTAACCCCTGGCACTGAGTGCCTCATGCAGCCTCCTCTTAAACACCTCCAGCCACAGCCACTCCACCACCTCCCTGGGCAGCCCATTCCAGTGCCAATCACTCTCTCTGCCAACAACCTCCTCCTAACACCCAGCCTCGACCTGCCCTGGCACAGCTTCAGCCTCTGTCCCCTTCTTCTGTCCCTGGTTGCCTGGCAGCAGAGCCCAACCCCACCTGGCTACAGCCTCCCTGCAGGCAGCTGCAGGCAGCAATCAGCTCTGCCCTGAGCCTCCTCTGCTGCAGGCTGCACACCCCCAGCTCCCTCAGCCTCTCCTCACAGGGCTGTGCTCCAGGCCCCTCCCCAGCCTTGCTGCCCTTCTCCAAACACCTTCCAGCACCTCAGCATCTCCCTGCAATGGAGGAGCTCAGAACTGGACACAGCACTCCAGGGGTGGCCTGAGCAGTGCTGAGCACAGGGGCAGGAGGACTGCCCTGCTCCTGCTGCCCACACTGCTCCTGAGCTAGCCCAGGATGCCATTGGCCTTCTTGGCCACCTGGGCACTCTGTTCAGGGTTGCTCAAGGCCTCATCCAACCTGGCCTTGAACATCTCCAGGGACAGAGCATCCACAACCTCCCTGGGCAACCTGTGCCAGTCTCTTAACACCGTTCTCAACTTCTTCCTAACATCTGGTTTCTGTCTCCCCTCTGCCACTTCAAACCCATTCCTCCTCCTCCTCCTGTCATTCCATGCCCTTGTCAATAGTCCCTCCCCAGCCTTCCTGTAGCCCCCTTCATATCCTGCAAGGCCACTCCAAGGTCTCCTCAAAGCCTTCTGCAGCCTGCAGACCCCCAGCTCTTGTAGCCTGTCCTCGTAGCAGAGCTGCTCCACACAGTGCATGCTTCCCATTTTCCTTTTCCTTTCTCATGGGCTTAGGGATTTCCCCAGAACTCTTCCCAAGAGAGAGGATTTGGCAGAGGAGAGACTCTCAGTGTGATTTTGTTTCCTCCTTTGTGTTGCAGGGTTCAACGTTGAGCTGCTGCCTGCCTATGCCAAGCGCTCCCAGAGGATGGTCATCACTGCCCGTAGGTGGCAATTCCTCTCTCTTCTGGCACAGGGAATGATGTAGCATTCCTCTCTGCTGGCATCCAGGGAGCTCCTGCTCCTCAGATGCACTCCTGGAAGTGCAGTTTGTGTTAAGTCCTCTGTTAACTGCTGTGAGGAAGGTGAAGGAAGGGACCCTCTGCGTCCTCACTGCGTGGGAGAGTCCTCCAGGTGGTTTTGGTCTCCTTGTGTAGGAGAGAAGGCCTCAGTGACCCAGTGCCAAACACAAGCTGGAATTGCTGCCTGTGGGATGTGCTCTGTCCCTTTTACAGGATAAATCAGCACTTCATGCCTAGCTCCTGGCAGAATGAAGCTTGACTGATTTGGCTGATAGGGCGATGAGGGGCCTGAAGCAGAGCCCTGTGAGGAAGAAGTTGTTTGCAGTGAGGGTGGTGAGAGACTGGCACAGGTTGCCCAGGGAGGTTGTGGATGCTCTGTCCCTGGAGATGTTCAAGGCCAGGTTGGGTGAGGTCTTGAGCAACCTCGAACAGAGTGCCCAGGTGGCCAAGAAGGCCAATGGCATCCTGGGCTAGCTCAGGAGCAGTGTGGGCAGCAGGAGCAGGGTAGTCCTTCTGCCCCTGTGCTCAGCACTGCTCAGGCCACCCCTGCAGTGCTGTGTCCAGTTCTGGGCTCCTCCATTGCAGAGAGATGCTGAGGTGCTGGAAGGTGTTTGGAGCAGGGCAGCAAGGCTGGGGAGGGGCCTGGAGCACAGCCCCGTGAGGAGAGGCTGAGGGAGCTGGGGGTGTGCAGCCTGCAGCAGAGGAGGCTCAGGGCAGAGCTGATTGCTGCCTGCAGCTGCCTGCAGGGAGGCTGTAGCCAGGTGGGGTTGAGCTCTGCTGCCAGGCAGCCAGGGCCAGAAGAAGGGGACACAGCCTCAAGCTGTGCCAGGGCAGGTTGAGGCTGGATGTTAGGAGGAAGTTGTTGTCAGAGAGAGTAATTGGCTGGAATGGGCTGCCCAGGGAGGTGGTGGAGTGGCTGTGGCTGGAGGTGTTTAAGAGGAGGCTGCATGAGGCACTCAGTGCCAGGGGTTGGTGAATGAGAAGGTGTTAGCTGCTAGGCTGGACTGGATGATCTCAGAGCTCTCTTCCAACCTGGCTGATTCTATGTTTCAATGTCTCTCTGCCTGTTTTCCACTTGTAGCTCCTGTGACAAACCAGCCTGTGACCCCCAAAGCCCTGACAGCTGGACAGAACAAGCCACATCCATCCCACATTCCCAGCCATTTCCCTGAGTTTCCAGATCCTCACACTTACATCAAGACCCCAGTGAGTGAAAAAAAGAGATCTTTTTATCCTTATGCCAGGTGGGGTCTGGCTGAAGTCAGTGACCCAGGAGTGGTGCACAGATAACTCTGCACTGGTGCTGCTTATCCAAGGCATCTTCTCTCCTGCCTGTACCTGTGGCTTGTTTCTGGGTTCTCCTTGTTGGAGGTTTCTGGCAAACTGACCTGCAACAAAGCTGGTGAAGGGTCTCAGAGAGCAGATCTTGTCAGGAGGGAGCTGGGATTGTTCAGCCTGGAGAAAAGGAGGCTGAGGGGAGACCACATTGCTGTCTGCAACTCCCTGAAAAGAAGTGGCAGTGAGGTGGGGCTTGAGCTCTTCTCCCTAGTCTCAGATGATAGGAGGAGAGGAAGTGTGAAATTGTGCCAGGGGAGGGTTGGGTTGGAGAGCAGGAAAAAAATCTTTGCTGCAAGAGTGGTCAGGGATTGACAGAGGCTGCCCAGGGAGGTGGAGGAGTCCCCATCTCTGAACGTGCTCAATAAATGAGCACCTGAAGAGGAGGCAGCAGTGTGCCCAGGTGGCCAAGAGGGTCAGAGGCATCATGTGTCAGGAATGGTGTGGGCAGCAGGACAGGGGAAATTTTGGCTCGAGGTGAGGAGAAAGTTCTTCCCTGAGAGAGTCATTGGCCACTGGAATGGGCTGCCCGGGGAGGTGGTGGAGTCGCCGTCCCTGGGGCAGTTCAAGGCAAGGTTGGACGTGGCACTTGGTGCCATGGTCTGGCCTTGAGCTCTGTGCTAAAGGGTTGGACTTGATGGTCTGTGAGGTCTCTTCCAACCTTGGTGATACTGTGAGACTGTGTGATACTGTGATACAAGGGAGGTTCTTCTGCCCCTGTGCTCAGCACTGCTCAGGCCACCCCTGGAGTGCTGTGTCCAGTTCTGGGCTCCTCCATTGCAGAGAGATGCTGAGGTGCTGGAAGGTGTTTGGAGAAGGGCAGCAAGGCTGGGGAGGGGCCTGGAGCACAGCCCTGTGAGGAGAGGCTGAGGGAGCTGGGGGGGTGCAGCCTGCAGCAGAGGAGGCTCAGGGCAGAGCTCATTGCTGCCTGCAGGGAGGCTGTAGCCAGGTGGGGTTGGGCTCTGCTGCCAGGCAGCCAGCACCAGAATGAGGGGATACAGTCTCAAGCTGTGCCAGGGCAGGTCTAGGCTGGATGTTGTTAGGAAGTTGTTGTCAGAGAGAGTGATTGGCACTGGAATGGGCTGCCCAGGGAGGTGTTGGAGTGGCTGTGCCTGGAGGTGTTTAAGAGGAGGCTGCAGGAGGCACTCAGTGCCAGGGGTTAGTGAATGAGAAGCTGTTAGGGGATAGGTTGGACTCGATGATCTCAGAGCTCTCTTCCAACCTGCTGAATTCTGTGATTCTGCAATTAAAATATTCCAATTAGCCTCAAACCAGCACAGATGGTTTGAACCTCAGCTGCCTGCACTGCATCCACTGACAGGCTGCTCCTTTCCCCCTTCCTCCTTTTCCCTCTCTCCCCCCCTTTTTCCCCTTCTCCCCCTTTCCCCCTTCCTCCTCCTTCCCTCTTCCGCCCTCTTCCCCCCTTCTCCATTTTCCCCCTCTTCCTCCTTGTTCCCTCTTCCCCCTTTTCCCCTCTTCCCCCTTTTTCCCCCTTCTTCCTTCCCCCCCTTCTCCCCTTTCCCCCTTTCTTCCCTTTCCCCCTTCTCCCCCCTTCCTCCCCCTTCCCCCTTTTCCCCCCTTCCTTGCCCTTCCTCTTTTCCTCCTTCCCCCCTTTTCCTCCTTCCCCCCTTTTCCTCCTTCCCCCCTTTTCCTCCTTCCCCCCTTTTCCTCCTTCCCCCCTTTTCCCCCTTTCCCCCCTTTTCCCTCTTTCTCCTTTCCCCCCTTTTCCCCTTTTCCTCCTTTTCCCCTTTTCCTCCTTTTCCCCTTTTCCTCCTTTTCCCCTTTTCCTCCTTTTCCCCCTTTTCCCCTTCCCCTTTTCCCCTTCCCCTTTTCCCCTTCCCCTTTTCCCCTTCCCCTTTTCCCCTTCCCCTTTTCCCCTTCCCCTCTTCCCCCCTTTTCCCCCTTTTTCCCCTTCCCCTTTTCCCCTTCCCCCTTTCCCCTTTTCCCTTTCCCCTCTTCCCCCCTTTTCCCCCTTTTTCCCCTTCCTCCCTTTTCCTCCCTTTCCCATTTTTCCACTTCCCTTCTCCCCTCCTCCTTCTCCCCTCCTCCTTCTCCCCTCCTCCTTCTCCCCTCCTCCTTCTCCCCTCCTCCTTCTCCCCTCCTCCTTCTCCCCTCCTCCTTCTCCCCTCCTCCTTCTCCCCTCCTCCTTCTCCCCTCCTCCTTCTCCCCTCCTCCTTCTCCCCTCCTCCTTCTCCCCTCCTCCTTCTCCCCTCCTCTTTCCCCCCTTTCCCCCCTTTCCCCCCTTTCCTCCCTTTCCCCCCTTTCCCCCCTTTCCCCCCTTTCCCCCCTTTCCCCCCTTTCCCCCCTTTCCCCCCTTTCCCCCCTTTCCCCCCTTTCCCTCCTTTCCCCCCTTTCCCCCCTTTCCCCCTTTCATCCTTTTCCCTCCTTTCCCCCCTTTACCCCTTTCTCCCTTTTCCTCCTTTTCCCCTTTTCCTCCTTTCCCCTTTTCCCCTTTTCCCCTTCCCCCCTTTTCCCCCTTCCCTCCTCCCCCTCTCTCCCCTGCCCCCTGCCCTGCTGCTGCCCTGGCCGCTGGCTGGGGCTGGCTGAGCTCTGTCCAGCCGCTGACGCCTGCCGCTGTGCTCCGCAGACCTACCGGGAGCCGGTGTCCGACTACCAGGTGCTGCGGGAGAAGGCAGCGTCCCAGCGGCGGGACGTGGAGAGAGCCCTCACGCGTTTCATGGCCAAGACAGGGGAGACTCAGAGCCTCTTCAAAGACGATGTTAGCACCTTCCCACGTGAGTGCAGCTGGCAGCCCCTGCGCTGGAGCTGGCAGCTGCCTGCCCCAGGCTGCCCTCTGTGCTGGCCTCCTTCGGGCTGCAGAGAGCAGAGCACTCCATGCTCGCAGAGGGTTTGCCCTTCCCAGGTGCTGGAAGGCTGGGAAAGGAGGGATTTTCTGCTTCCAAAGGGCATCAAAACCAGAGGGAGAGCCAAGGGGTGGCCTCCCCCCCTTCTTCACCTAAAGAGTCTTCTGCTGGTGGAAGAGGTTTGGGCTGGTAGATGCTGAATTCAGAGCTCAACCTCATCCTGGCTCTGCCCCTCTGTAACTCTTGGAGGAGTGATTTCTCCTCTTAGCTGGAAACAGAGGGGCCTCAGAAAGCAGGGAATTAGAGGCTGCTGCAGGAGACCTGAGTGTATTCATTGAGAAGCTTCCCAGGAGCCAGCAGGGCCCTCAAGGAGCCCAGCAGGCAGCTGTGTGCTGGGCTGCATTCAAAGGAGTGCAGGCAGCAGGGCAAGAGAAGGGATTCTGCCTCTTGGCTCTGCTCTGCTGAGACCTCACCTCCAATCCTGCCTCCAGCTCTGCTGTCCCCAGCAGGACACTTGGAGCAGGTTCCCAAGGAGTTTGTGGCTGCCTCTTCCCTGGAGGTGTTCAAGGCCAGGTTGGATGAGGCCCTGAGCAGATGAGTCTAGTTAAGAGGTGTCCCTGGTGAGGAGGTTGGAGGAGATGATCTCTCAGGTCCCTTCCAGCCTGAGCTATTCTGTGTTTGTGTTTCATGCCTAATGCCTGAGAGCAGCAGGAAAAGAGTGAGGAGTGTTTAGAACCAAAGCCAGGGAAATGTTTGGTCTCTGACTGGTTGGCTTAGTGCTTCATGATCTGCCCCTGGGGAGGAAGAATAAACTGCAGCAGCACAGGCTGGGAGGTGACTGCTGGAGAGCAGCCCCAAGGAGAGGGAGCTGGGAGTGCTGGGGGAGAGCATCCCTGGGGCAGCAATGTGCCCTGGGGGCCAAGAGGGGCAATAGGGTCCTGGGGGGCAGTGAGCAGAGTGTGCCCAGCAGATCAAAGGAGGTTCTCCTGCTCCTCTGCTCTGCCCTGCTGAGACCTCCTCTTGAGCACTGCCTTCAGTTTTGGGCTCCCCAGTGTAAGAGAGACAGGAACTGCTGGAGAGAGTCTAAGGGAGGGCTGTGAGAATGATGAGGGGAGTGGAGCACTGCCTGGTGAGGAGAGGCTGAAGGCTCTGGGGCTGCTTGGGCTGGAGAGGAGAAGGCTGAGAGGGGATTGAATCAATGTCTATAACTCTCTGAGGGCTGGGGGTCAGGAGTTGGGGACAGGCTCTGCTCACTGCTCCCTGGCACAGGACAAGCAGCAATGGATGGAAGCTGCAGCACAGGAGGTTGCAGCTCAGCACAAGAGGCAACTTCTTGCCTGGAAGGGTCCCAGAGCCCTGGAGCAGGCTGCCCAGAGAGGTTGTGGAGTCTCCTTGTGTGGAGCCTTTCCAGGCCTGTCTGGATGTGTTGCTGTGTGCCCTGAGCTGGATTGTGTGGTCCTGCTGTGGCAGAGGGGCTGGACTGGATGATCTCTTTGGGTCCCTTCCAACCCCTGGCATCCTGTGAGCTGTGTTTGGGGGGGTGTTTCCTCCCAGCTTGCTGACTGTGTCCTTTTCCCTCACCCTAGTGATTGCTGCCAGGCCTTTCACTGTCCCTTACCTGACAGCTCTGCTCCCCTCTGAGCTGGAGATGCAGCAGATGGAAGAAACAGATTCATCTGAGCAAGATGAGCAGACAGACACTGAAAACCTGCCCCTGCACATGGGCACGGTAGGGGCAGCCTGGGAGCTCAAAGTCTCTTGGGCTTGACTTATTTCAGCTTCTGAAGCTTAGCTCTTTGCCTTTCTTCCTCATAGCTGGGCTGAGTGGGTGGAAAATGTCAGCTTGAGTGGGTTGCATTTTGCCAGCTGTGAGTGAGTGACTGAGCAGTGTCATGGTTCTGGAACGTTCTGCAGGGTGCAGTGCAAAAGGAGGTTGGGGTCATGAGTGTTCAGTACAGACTTTGTTTCAGTGGTAGGGCAGGGAGGATTGGAACAGGTTGCCCAGGGAGGTTGTGGAGCACAGAAGCACCCAATGTGATCTTTGATCACATTGGGTGCTTCTGTGCTCCACAACCTCCCTGGAGGTGTTCAAGGCCAGGCTGGATGAGTCCTTGAGTGACCTGTTCTAGTGGGAGATGTCCCTGCCCTATGGCAGGGGGTGTTGGAACTGGCTCAGCTTTCAGCTCCCTTCCAACCTAAACCATTCTACGATTCTGGGCTGTGGCTTCTCTGCTTTGCCCTCAGGCTGTCCCTTGAGCTTCCTTGAAACCAAGCTTTGATTGTTCCCGCTTAGGGGTCGTTGTTTTGGGTTTGTTTCCTTGTGGCAGGACGATTCAGGCCCTGAAAAGGAGAACTCTTCAGTGCTGCAGCAGAACAGCTCCCTGGCAGGCAGTCGCAACGGGGAGGAGAATGTGATTGACAATCCCTACCTGCGGCCAGTGAAGAAGCCCAAGATCCGCAGGAAGAAGTGAGGGGCACCCAGCTCAGAGGAAGAGAAACCTGGGGGGGCTCAGCCCTGCTGCTGCCTGGTGAGAGGCATGGAGCAAGACAGGAGAGGCAAGCAGCTGAGTGGCAGAAGCAGAAGGCTGAGCTCTGCCTGCCCAGCGAACTCTGCTGGGTTGCAGCTCTCCCTCCTTCCCCTCTGCTCTCCTGCTGCCTTGCAATGGTCAATGCTGGACTGCCTGAGAAGCTTGGAAGGTCACAGCTGGGAATTGTCTGCTTTCCTTTGGTTTGTTCTCACTGTCAGCAGCATTTTCACTCTCTGAAGGGATGTGAGCCAGGGAGGTTCTTCTGCTCAGTGCTTCCCAGCAGGCTCTGTAGAATACAAAGGCAGAATTCATTTGGGGCTGGCTGGCAGGGAAGAAAAGAAACTCCTGCAGCCAGCCCTGCCCAGCTTTAGAATCTAAGGAGCATGGATTAAGAGAGAAGAAAAAAATCCCAGGGAGGTTTCTTCCTGTGAGGTTCTTGGCAGGTAAATGCAAACAGCTTTTGCTTCTGTCAACTAAAGGCAGCCTGATGCCTTGCTGAGGGAGTGCAGGGTAAATACAGAGCCAAAAGTGACAGTTTCCTCCTCCCTTGCCTGACTGCAGCTGCACTTCTGACTTGAAAGCACTCTCTGTGGTGATTTCCCCTTGTTCTGCTTGGAGCTTATTTCCCAGCAGTGTGACAGGCAAGATTTAACAGCTGCTTGGGGCTGCTTTTGCACTTCTCTTGTTACTTTCAACACAGCACCAACTCCTTTGAGAGCTCAAAGCCTTCACCAGCTGGTTGTGGAAAGCTTCTGTGCTGAAAACACTTGGAATGGGGAAGAGAGCTCCGTGGATTGCAGTCTGCAAGGGCCATGCTGTGCATCTTTCTTTTAGCCAGTCTCAACCACAAGGTTTTACCAACAGAAGTTAACTCGTTTGGTTTTTTCCAGTTGCTCTCCATTTATTTCCCCAGATCCCCCCCAGAAAAACCCCAAACAACTTCATGTCAGCAGTGAAAGTGAGTGATGAGAGGTGCAGCAGTGGCAGCTGCCTCTGGAGAGCTTTGCTTTAATACTCCTTCAACCCTGGGCAGCGTTTCTTAGGTAGCTTAAATCCTTAGGTTGAATTTCTTTGCCCCCTGTAGCTGAATCCTTTCTCCTCAGCACCTCTGCTGGATGAAGATGTGCAGGGAGAGGCAGGCAGAGGCTGTTGGCTGCTAGCAGGCAGCTTTGTGGCTCTCCTAGGGTAGGAGCTGAATGCCAAAAGTCAGTTGCAGTCAGTGGAGAGATGAGTTCTGCGTGGAGATGTTTCACTTCTGCTTCCTTCCAGCATCCTCCCAGGCCTCCCTCTTCTTCTTTCACCCAGGGGAGGAGGAAGATAAAGAGAAGGAATCATTTTGGGGGAGAATTGGAAGGTTTCCTGCCAAACCATTTGAACTGGTGCCTGTGCCATTGTCCCTCCTGCTGGTGCCTTGGTTGTACAGAGTGATGAATGTACAGAGATGTTGTCTATGTTTGTACAGAGCCAAATTTCTATCCCTTCTTTTTGGTTTTTTGGGGTCTTTTTACTTGGATTAAGCATTTTGGTTATTTTTTTTTTCCCTTTTCATCCTGAGGAATTCCCTCCCTGGGTAGGGGTAAAATGTTAACCTGAAAATAGTGATTTTTAATGTTGGTAATAAAAGACTTTTTATCTCCTGGCTGAGTCTGTTAGTCTCAGGAGTGGAAAAGCCAAATGAATGGAGCCTTGAGTGTGTTTGCAGTGGGGTCTACAAGCAATAGGAAGTCTTTGCCCTTCCTTCTCTTTGCTTTTCCATAGCTGAGAAGGTTGGGAATGTTCTGGCAGAACCTTTTGGGTCATTACAGATCTGATCAGTGAGGACAAAGTGTATTTGGAGTTCCTTCTGCTCTGCAAAAGCTTTAGTAGGTTTCATGAGCCAAGGGCTGGAGCAGCTCTGCAATGAGGACAGGCTGAGGGAGCTGGGGGTGTGCAGCCTGGAGAGGAGAAGACTCCAGGGGGACCTCAGAGATGCTGCCAGTGCCTGAAGGGATCCTGCAGAACAGTTGCAGAGAGACTTCTGCTGAGGGTGTCCAGAGCCAGGCCAAGGGGGAATGGTTTGAAGCTGAGGGAGAGCAGGGTTACAGTGGAGCTGAGGGAGAAGTTCTTCATTAGGAGGGTGGTGAGGCTCTGGAACAGGCTGCCCAGGGAGGTTGTGGCTGCCTCCTGCCTGAGTCTATCTGAGAGGTGTCCCTGGGCATGGTGGGTGAGGGTGGAGGAGATGATCTCTGAGGTCCCTTCCAACCTGAGCCACAGAATAGAATAGAATCATAGAATCAAGCAGGTTGGCAGAGAGCTCCAAGCTCCCCCAGCCCAACCTAGCACCCAGCCCTGCCCAACCAACCAGACCATGGCACTAAGTGCCCCAGCCAGGCTTGGCTGCAACACCTCCAGCCACAGCCACTCCACCACCTCCCTGGGCAGCCCATTCCAGTGCCAATCACTCTCTCTGACAACAACTTCCTAACAACATCCAGCCTAGACCTCCCCTGGCACAGCTTGAGCCTGTGTCCTCTTGTTCTGTTTCTTGCCTAGCAGCAGAGCCCAACTCCACCTGGCTACAGCCTCCTTCAGGCACATGCAGGCAGCAATGAGCTCTGCCCTGAGCCTCCTCTGCTGCAGGCTGCACCCCCCCAGCTCCCTCAGCCTCTCTAGAGTCCATTCTCTGACTCCTCCCAGCAGAGCTAAGTTTCACCTCTCTTTTGGGTCTTTTGTCTTCCCCTCCCACCCAGCTGGGACGTTTCTGACTGAGAACAGATCCACAGTGACCTACATCTGTATCCTGCCAGCCTAGGGCTACAGAGGGTGGCTCAGCACCTCTGAGGTCAGCTGGGGAAGCCACAGATCCATGCTCAAGAAGCCACAGAAGATCCAGGACATCTCAATGTCACCAATGACAGGGAGGGGAGGGTTTTTTGGGGAAGAAAAGCCTCCTGTGTCAAGGAAGCCACACTGGGGAGGGCAGTGAGGTGTAGGGTCCATGGTGACCCAAAGGAGAAGGCTGCCAGGCCAACGTGGGTGAGGGAAGCAGGGCTGAGGGCAGCTGTGTACAGGACCCAGGGCACCCAAACACCCTCAGGAGCATCAGCTCACAGAATCACAGCACCTGAGTGGCTGGGAGGGACTTCCAGAGATCATCCAGTCCAACCCCCCCTGCCAAAGCAGGATCCCCCCAGGGTAGTTCACCCAGGAATGCATCCAGGTGGGGTTGGAAAGTCTGCAGAGCAGGAGAACTCCACAGCCTCTGCTGGCAGCCTGCTCCAGGGCTCTGCCACCCTCACTGTAATGAAGTTTCCCCTCATGTTGGGACGAAACCTTCTCTGGTCCAGTTTGTCCTCATTGCTCCTTGGCTTACTGCTGCTGACCACCCAAAAGAGCTTGGCCCCCTCCACTTGCCCCCCACCCCTCAGCTATGTGTGCACATTGCTCAGATCCCCTCTCAGCCTTCTCCTCTCCAGACCAAACAGCCCCAGGTCTCACAGCCTCTTTCCACAGGGGAGATGCTCAAGTACCCCAAGCATCCTCCTGGCTCTCTGCTGGCCTCTCTCCAGCAGGCCTCTGTCTCTCCTGCACTGGGGACCCCAAAACTGGACCCAGTATTGCAGCTGTGGTCTCAGCAGGGCAGAGTACAGAGGGAGCAGAACCTCCCTAGCCCTGCTGGCCACACTTTTCCTGATGCACCCCAGGCTGCCATTGGCCCTCTTGGCCCACAAGGGCACATTGCTGACCCAGTGCTGTCTGGCATGGCACCAGGTAAGCACAATTAAAGGCAAGAATCAGGTTTGCAGTGGTTTTATTTGGACAGGGAGGGGAGGGTTGGTTTTTTTTTGGGGGGAAGCCTCCTGTGTCAAGGAAGGGAGGGCAGTGAGGTGCAGGGTCCATGGCAGCCCAAAGGAGAAGGCTGCCAGCTCAGTGTGGGTGATGGAAGCAGGGCTGAGGGCAGCAGTGCACAGGTGCCAGGGCACACAAACACCCTCAGGAGAGTTGGATGTCTGTCGTGCTAGCAGGTGAGGACAATTAAAGGCAAGAAACAGGTTTGCAGGGGTTTTATTTGGAGAGCCTGGGGAGGGAGCAGTGGAGTGGGAAGTGGAGGCAAAGCCTGAGCTGCCCTGTGGGAAGGAGGCTGCGAGGCAGCAGCCTCAGCTGCTCAGCTGTAGTAGAGGCTCAGGTAGGCAACTCGGTCCTGGTTCTTCCTGAATGCTCTGTCTATGGTCAGCTGAAAGACAACTGCAGTCTGTTAGATGTGAGCAGTTGCTCACCTCAGAGCAGTGCAGGAGGGTGTCAGAATCACAGAGTGGCAGGGGCTGGGAGGGAGCTCCACAGCTCAGCCAGTCCAAGCCCTGCCAGAGCAGCAGCACCCAGAGCAGGTCACACAGAACACAGCCAGGTGGGGCTTGAGTATCCCCGGAGAGGGAGACTCCACAGTCCCCCTGGGCAGCCTGTGCCAGGCTCTGCCACCCTCACAGGCAAAAAAATCCTCCTCATGTTCACATGGAACCTCCTCTGCCTCAGCTTCCACCACTGCCCCTTGTGCTGGCATTGGGCATCCCCCAGCATAGCCTGGCTTCAGCCTCTGCCACTCATCTTTGCATCTCTATAAGCATTGCTGAGGTCACCTCTCAGCTCCTCTGCTCCAAGCTCCCAGCCCCAGCTCCCTCAGGCTCTGCTCCTAACAGAGCTGTTCCATTCCCTGCAGCATCTCTGTGGCTCTGTGCTGGATTCTCTCCAGCAGTTCCCTGAGGTCCTTCTTGAACTGAAGGGCCCAGAACTGGGCACAATATTCCAAATGCAGCCTCAGCAGGGCAGAGCAGAGGGACAGGAGAACCTTTCTCGACCTACTAACCAGGGCAGTGCCATCCTCAAGCTGTGCTTTAAACCAGTAAGGTTTTCTTTGCTGCACGGGGGAGGCTCTGCTCTGCTGCTCTGCTTTTAGGGATGGAAGTTTCCAGAGCAAATGTCTTACTGGCAGTGGTTTTCTGGAAGACCACAGCTGGCTTGTTGCAGCCAGGCACCAGATTGCCAACCACTTTGTACCTTGTGCCCCTGGGTACCCAGCAGGGCAGTGAGGAAAGGGTGACCCAAGCCAGCACAAATGTCTCGAAGCCATCACCATGTCCCCTGGGAGAGGCTCTCAGCCAGGAGTAACACCCCCTGACCCCTGGCCTCAAATCCTCCTTATCCCTGGCCTCAAGTCCTCCTTATCCCTGGCTTCAAGTCCTCCATATCCCTGGCTTCCACACCCCCTGACCCCTGGCCTCAAATCCTCCTTACCCCTGGCCTCAAGTCCTCCTTATCCCTGGCTTCCACACCCCCTGACCCCTGGCCTCAAATCCTCCTTACCCCTGTCCTCCACGCCCCCTACCCTGGCCTCAAGTCCCCCCTACCCCTGGCCTCAAATCCCCCTACCGCTGGCTTCCACACCCCCTGACCCCTGGCTTCAACACCCCCTGACCCTTGGCCTCCACACCCCCTGACCTCAAATCCTCCTTATCCCTGGCCTCCACACCCCCTGACCCCTGGCCTCAACAGTCTCTTATCTCTGGCCTCCACACCTCATTATTCCTGGCCTCCACACCCCCTCTCCCTGGCCCCAATTCCTCCTTATGTCTGGCCTCAACATCCCCTTATCCTCTACCTCCACACCCCCTTACCCATGGCCTCAATATCCCCTTACCCCTGGTCTCAATGTCCCCTTACCCCTGCCCTCCACACCACCTTACCCCTGGCCTCATCACCTCCTTACCCCTGCCCTCCACACCACCTTACCCCTGGCCTCATCATCTCCTTACCCCTGCCCTCCACACCTCCTTACCCCTGGCCTCATCACCCCCTTACCCTTGCCCTCATCACCCCCTTACCCTTGCCCTCCACACCTCCTTACCCCTGCCCTCCACACCCCCTTACCCCTGTGCTTACCTTCTGTACCTCCATCTTTAGCATCCTCTTGGCTGGCATTGGCACTAAGGACCAGTCTGGAGACCCAAACTTCATGGGCCAGGTGACTTTCTTGTGCAGTTGTTTGCCCACATCATAAGTTCCAGGCCTAAAGTCAAACAGGCACCAAAAGCTCCTTTCTGCAGCTGGGAGTTCAGTCACCTCCCTGCCACTTGTGCCTCACCATTCCTCTCTGCCAGCATTCCTGCTTGCTAACTAAAAGCCTAAGGAAAGGAGTTGCCTTACCCAGGGAATAGTTCTTTCTCTGAAGGCTTGGCTGGGAATCGTGGTGCCTTGGTGGCAAATGGAGCAAAGGCAGGCTGGAATCTCCTCTCTCTGTTCCAGAAGGGTTGGTAGCTTGCTGGGGCAGGAGTCACAACCTGCAACACCCAAAGGAGCATATCTGTGGGGAAGGTTTTGCTCTGAGTGAAGGGTTGGGTGTTACCTGCCCCTCCACTCTTAAGAAGTCACCCAAGGCTGGACTCAGCCGAGCTGGAAGTTAAGAATGAAGCTTTCTTGTCACAGCTGAGCACAAGATCCAAGCAGATATTTACAGCAGATATAGTTACAGACAGAAACAGGCAAGTTAAAGGTAATACAGAAACACAGCAGCCCTCCCAGAAACCAGAGTGCCCAGGAGGGGCTCCCAACCATCCTTCTACCTCCTTTCCACCTCTCCACCTTACCCCAGACTTTGCCTTATGTGCAAGGTATGTGTGGAGGGTCAGTTGGGGTGGGGGGGGGGGGGGTTAGGAAGCAGAAGGATTAGTTACACAGACAGCAGGTTAGGGAGAAGAGTGCAGGCAGGCAGAGACACACAGCAACTGTGTTAGCTGTGTTTGTGGCCCCAGCCCTGCAGCTGAGGTCTCCCTAGGGCAGAGCAGAGGGGCAGGATCCTCTCTCCCCATCTCTGCTCACACTGCTTTGGATGCAGCCCAGGTTGCCCTTGGCCTTCTGTGCTGCCAGTGCCCATTGCTGGCTCCTGCCCAGCTTCTCCCCTACCAGCACCCCCAAGTCCTTCATCAACTTGTCCTGATTTTTCTGCCCATCAGAGCAGCCAAAACCCAGCAGCAGGTCTGCAGTGCCCAGCTGGCTGCTGTTGAGAGCCTGTGGGAATGGCTTTGCAGGGATAGGGAGAGAGGATCCTGCCCCTCTGCTCTGCTCTGAGGAGAAAGCTGCAGGGCTGGGGCCAGCTCTGGAGCCCTCAACACAGAAGGACATGGACCTGATGGGTCAAGTCCAGAGGAGGCTATGAAAATGCTCAGGGGACAGCAGCAGCTCTGCTATGAGGACAGGCTGAGGGTGAGGGGTTGGTCAGCATGGAGAAGAGAATGCTCCAGGGAGACCTTAGAGCTGCCTGAATGGGGCTACAAGAAGGCTGCATAGGACCTGGCACAGGTTGCCCAGGGAGGTTCTGGATGCTCCCTCCCTGGAGGTGTTCAGGACCAGGTTGGATGAGGCCTTGAGTGACCTGTTCTAGTGAGAGGTGTCCCTGCCTATGGCATGAGGTTGGCACTGGCTGAGCTTTGAGCTCCCTCCCAACCTGACCCATTCTGTGATTCTACGTGGGCAGAGCTGCTGTGACCAGGCTCAACAACTCTCACTAGACCACCTGTAAGGAGCTCTGTAGCCACTGCCTCCATCAAGTTGGAGGTGAATGTGATTGAAATGGAGAGGCTGGGGCAGGAACAGGCTGAACCTCCTCCAAAGGTGCAGCTGTGCTGCTCTGAGAGCTGCTGTGCTCACCTGCAGCCGGGGTGCGAAGCGCTGAGCTGTCCTTGCTCCTATCACGTAGCCTCTCTTGCTCAGGGGTCTCCTTCCCCACGAGTACCAAAGGCTGCTCTCCTGCCATCCAAAAGCAGAAGGCTCCTGCTGCAGGCAGCGTTTCCAGCAGCAGCTGAGCAGCAGAAGTGGTTCCTATTCGTTCCTCTGTCCTCATGAATGCAGAGGGCCAGGGGCAGCTGGAGCTTGGAGGACAACCCAAATGGCAGTGCAGAAATCACAGAACCCCCCAGGTTGGCAAAGCCTCTCAGGAGCACCAAGGCCAACCCAGAGCCCTGCTCTGCAAGGTTCACCTCAAACCATGGCCCTGAGCACCACATCCAAACCACCCTGAGACACAGCCAGGCTGGGGAACTGCAGCACCTCCCTGGGCAGCTCATCCCAGTCCCTGACCACTCTCCCCATGAAAAGCTTCTTCCTAATGTCCAATCTAAACCTCCCCAGCCTCAGCTTGAGGCCATTCCCCCTTGTCCTGGCTCCAGTTCCCTGTGAGCAGAGCCCAGCAGCAGCCTCTCCACAATGTCCCTTCAGGTAGCTGCAGACAGCAGTGAGGTCTCCCTTCAGCCTCCTCTTCCTCACACTACCCATCCCCAGCCCCCTCAGTCTCTCCTCATCAGATTTATTCTCCAAGCCCTTCACAGCTTCCTTGCCTTGCTCTGGACCTGCTCCAGCACCTCCACAGCTCTCCTGTACTGCAGTGCCCCAAACTGAACACAACACTCGAGGTTCAGCCTCACTGGAGCTCAGTCCAAGGGCAAAATCTGCTCCCTGCTCCTGTTGGACAAAGCATTTTTAATCCCAACCAAGATGCCACTGGCTTTCTCAGGCACCTGGGCACACTGCTGGCTCACATTCAGCTGCCTGGCACACTGCTGACTCACATTCAGCCACCTGGGCACACTGCAGGCCCACATTCAGCCACCTGGGCACACTGCAGGCTCACACTCAGCTGCCTGGCACACTGCAAGCTCACACTCAGCTGCCTGGGCACACTGCTGGCTCACACTCAGCTGCCTGGGCACACTGCAGGCTCACACTCAGCTGCCTGGGCACACTGCAGGCTCACACTCAGCTGCCTGGGCACACTACTGTTTCATATTCAGCTGCCTGGCACACTGCTGGTTCATACTCAGCTGCCTGGGCACACTGCTGACTCACATTCAGCTGCCTGGGCACACTGCTGGGCTCACACTCAGCCACCTGGGTACACTGCTGGCTCACACTCAGCTGCCTGGGCACACTGCTGGCTCACACTCAGCTCCTGTCTATTGCCACCTCCAGGTCCCTTTCTGCCAGCAGCTCTCCAGCCACACTGCCCCAAGCCTGTGGCACTGCTTGGGGGTTGTTGTGCCCCAAGTGCAGGAGCTGCATTTGGCCTTGTTGCAACTCATCCCACTCCTGCTGCTCCGTTCACCTAAGCCTATCCAAGTCCCTCTGCAGAGCCTCTCTACCCTCATTCAAACCAACCCTGCCACCTAACTTGGTGCCATCTGCAAACTTACTGGAGGAGAGGCCCTGAGCACAAGAAGTGACCAACTTACCTCCTGACCCAGGTAAGAGGCTGGCCCAAGCCAGGGGTCTCCCCCCACGGCTGGCAGCTGCACTGCCAGCCTGGATGTGCCACGCTGCAGAGGGAACATTTTGCGCTCCTGGCATGACCCAAATGGGATCTTCTGCACCTCTGTGAGAGCAGGAGAGGGAGATGCCACCAGTGAGAGGAGCACTTGCTGCTTTTCTTCCTTCTTTTAAGTGCCTGCTGCTCTCTGCCAGCAGCCAGCCAGCCTCTCCTTTCCCAGATCATAGAATCACAGAGTGCCAGGGGCTGGAAGGGAGCTCCACAGCTCAGCCAGTCCAAGCCCTGCCAGAGCAGCAGCACCCAGAGCAGGTCACACAGAACACAGCCAGGCAGGTCTTGAATATCTCTAGAGAGGGAAACTCCACAGCCCCCCTGGGCAGCCTGTGCCAGGCTCTGCCACCCTCACAGGCAAAAAATTCCTCCTCATGTTTCCATGGAGCTTCCTCTGCCTCAGCTTCCACCACTGCCCCTTGCCCTGGCACTGGCATCCCCCAGCAGAGCCTGGCCCCAGCCTCTGCCACTCACCTGCACATCTTTAGAGCCATTGCTGAGGTCACCTCTCAGCTCCTCTGCTCCAAGCTCCCAGCCCCAGCTCCCTCAGGCTCTCCTCTTAACAGAGCTGTTCCATCTCCTTCAGCATCTTTCTGGCTCTGCACTGGACACTCTCAAGCACTTCTAAGTCCCTCTTGACCCCGGGGGGGCCAGATGAGACTTTCCCCTGCCCTGGCTGTTTGTGAGGGCTCTGCCCTATGGATGCTGCCTCCTATCTGCCACGAAGGCTTCCTTCAGCCCAGTATGAGCAAAGAGCAGCCTGGCAGCCAGCTTGTGAGGAAGGCTGATGAGGAAGAGAGGTGCCAGCAGGAGCTCATGAGAAGAACCCCAATCCCCACAGCCTCCCGAGGACACACACCTCCCAGGCTCACCTCCCAGCTCCCACTCTGCTGCCATGCTGCCCGAGGATGTGATGTCTGTGTACTGCTGTTGCTATAGAGACAGGGCAGGCTGTGCTGGAGGGACTGGTGGGGGTGGCAACGCCAGCACAACAGGGCAAGGAGGATTAACAATCTCCCTGTGGCTGGCACCTCTCTGGCTCCCACTGCCAGCAGCTGCAGTGCTCGCAGCAGCAGGGGACAGGTCTCTGGGGAAGCAGCACACAGGTTGTGCTGTCAGGACCCTTCCCTGGGCTCTCTCCTGGGGCACAGCCTGCTCTGCCCTGTTCTCTGCCCTCTGTCTTTCCCCTGGGCCTGGCTGTCCTGGCAGGGCAGTGAGAGACACAGAGGGTCCAGCCCCTTCCCTGAGCTCAGCTGTGAGGCAGGAGAGCAGCAGGGAGCAGGCAGGTGTGAGAAGAGCCAGGAGGGGACAGGTCGGACTGGATGAGCTTGGAGCTTAACTTCCAGCCTGGATCAGTCTAATCTGGGTGACTTCAGAAGAGTGAGGGGGCAGGTAGCTCCCAAACTGTCACACTGGGGAAGGTGCCAGCAGTTTGGCTTTCCCCATGCTGCTGAGGCAGCACCACTCCACAGATCTTTTACCTCGTGGAAGAAGTGCCTGAGGCACTTCTGACTTTGGTGGTTTATTTCCACCCACCTTGGATTTTGGCTGCTTGGATCCACAATTGGGTGTTGCAGCATCAGAAGGCAACTGAGCCACAGAGAAATCCTGCAAGGGATCAGTGCCAAGTTCCTATCTCACCTCTGTGAGTAAAAAGATCTTTCCCATAGATTCTCTGCTCAGCCTGACGTAGAGTGGGGCAGAACTGCACTTCTAGCTGACTTTCCTACATCAGCACTGCTTAGGCCACCCCTGCAGTGCTGTGTCCAGTTCTGGGCTCCTCCATTGCAGAGAGATGCTGAGGTGCTGGAAGGTGTTTGGAGAAGGGCAGCAAGGCTGGGGAGGGGCCTGGAGCACAGCCCTGTGAGGAGAGGCTGAGGGAGCTGGGGGGGTGCAGCCTGCAGCAGAGGAGGCTCAGCGCAGAGCTCATTGCTGCCTGCAGCTGCCTGCAGGGAGGCTGTAGCCAGGTGGGGTTGGGCTCTGCTGCCAGGCAGCCAGGGCCAGAAGAAGGGGACACAGCCTCAAGCTGTGCCAGGGCAGGTTGAGTCTAGACGTTAGGAGGAAGTTGTTGTCAGAGAGAGTGATTGGCATTGGAATGGGCTGCCCAGGGAGGTGGTGGAGTGGCTGTGGCTGGAGGTGTTGCAGCCAAGCCTGGCTGGGGCACTTAGTGCCATGGTCTGGTTGGTTGGGCAGGGCTGGGTGCTAGGTTGGGCTGGCTGAACTTGGAGCTCTCTTCCAACCTGCCTGATTCTCTGATTCAATATTTCTACAGCTGTCCATAAGCATCCACTGAAGACTTCCCTGACTCAATTCGAGCCTGCAAAGAAACCTGAACCAGTTCTGTCTCTAGTCTGGGGGCAGAGTGTTCAGGGGAATCAAAATAATCCTGCCTTTATCATTCCTGCCAATTAAAGCCAAAACCTCTACAACAGCAGGGCAGTGAGAAAGCCCTGGGCAAACCCACAGTGGGGCTGAGCCCAACTTGTGGGTCCAGCCCCTTCCCTGAGCTCAGCTGTGAGGCAGGAGAGCAGCAGGGAGCAGGCAGGTGTGGAGAGGGCCAGGAGGGGCCAGAGCCAGGCTGGTTGCTTTGGCAGAGCACTTTATTGAGCATCCTCTCTGCATGCAGCAGCTTCAGGGCCAGTTGCAGCAGGAGCAGCTGGAGTCAAAGACCAGCCCAACCTGGCAGCTCTCCAGGTAGGTGTTGCCATTGACGCAGTTGTAGAAGTTCCTCTTCTCCGTGGGGTCTGCGTAGACGCCGTTGGTCTTGCCAGCACAGAACCCGCTGCCCCCAGACCCCCCAGAGCCCCCAGAGCCCCCAGAGCCCCCTCCTGGGTTAGAGGGAGCCTCAGTCACTGGGGGATTGGGCTGAGCTGGAGGCACACAGTCTGCAAGCAAAGCAGGACAGGGCTCAGCTCCCTGCTGGTAGTCTCTCAGCCCTCCCCTCCCTCCACTGGCCCTGCGCTGGGGGGGGCTCAGCTCTTAACCAGTGACCCCCCCAAAGCCTGGCACCAGCCCTCTGAACCTTCTGCCCCCAGCTCCCAGCTGCCTCTTTTGTCCTGAGGGATACAGAGGGAAGGCATCCTCCCAGGGCAGCCTCTGCCTGTGGCTCCCACAGGAAGCCTTTGGCCATCAGAGAAGAAGGTTCTTGGGGCTCTGGAGCCCTGCCCCAGCACTGAGCTGGGGGAGGCAGCCTCAAGAAGCAGGCACGACCCAAGCCACTCACCACCACTGTCCAGCCCAAGGCCTTTCTTCAGGGTGTTGATCAGGGGATATTTGCCTTCCTTGCAGAAGGTGCCAGTGAAGTCATCCATGTCAAGGGCCCAAACCATAGCCCCTCCAAAGTTGTTCTTCTTCAGCCAGTCAATCTGTTCAGTGCCAGGGCACAAAGCCCAGTCAGTGCCAGGAGCTGCTGCTGCTGCTGCTGCTGCTGCAGGCTGCTGCTCTCTCTTAGCACAGCCACCCCCCTCTTGGCCCTACCTTGAGGTTAAAGCTCTTGATGTTGTCATAGCCAACCCATTCGTTGCCCTTGTAGGCATAGGGCACATCCTGGGGGGCATCCCAAGCCTGGGTGGCTCCATCACTCAGGAATGTGCAGATCTAAGCCAGGAGGGGAAAGAGGCAGAAGTCAGCAGCTGTGCCCCAAAGAGGAGCAGGTGCCCATGGAGCCAGTCCCTGGGTGACCACTCCTCGATGGGAGGGTGGAGGAGGGTTTGTGTGGTGCTCGGTGCCCTGGCTGGCATCACACACACCTCATAGTAAGCCAAGAACCCAGTCTGCCTTGTGTAGGGTCCAGCTGGCCCAGGCCCAGTTGCTGGTGCCCCAACAGCAGTGTCTGATGGGTTCTGGAGGACGAAGTTGTGGCCGTAGGTTGGGAAGCCAACGAGGAGCTTCTCGGCTGGGGCTCCGTTGTCCTTCCAGTAGTTCATGGCATAGTCCTGGAACACAGCCAGAGCTCAGGGCTGCCAGCACGGGGAGGCAGGAGGGCACCTCCTTGGGCAGACAGTGCCAACGTCACGAGAAGGACAAGGAGGCAGGAGGGCACCTCCTTGAGCAGCCAGCCCTGGTGCCATGAGAAGGAGCTGGCACAAGAGCACAAGGAGGCAGGAGGGTACCTCCTGGAGCAGGCAGTGCTGGTGCCATGAGAAGGAGCTGACACACAGGCTGGCAGAGCATGAGGAGGCAGGAGGGCACCTCCTCGAGCAGCCAGCACCGGTGCCATGACAAGGAGCTGACACACAGGCTGGCAGAGCACGAGGAGGCAGGAGGGCACCTCCTCGAGCAGCCAGCACTGGTGACATGACAAGGAGCTGACACACAGGCTGGCAGAGCATGAGGAGGCAGGAGGGCACCTCCTCGAGCAGCCAGCACCAGTGCCATGAGAGGGAGCTGGCACACAGGCTGGCAGAGCTGACTTACGACGTTGAAGTAGGCCATGTCCCCAGTGTCAGCTGGGCCCTTGAAGAGGGGACTGTTCTCCCCCGTGGTCCTGTCCCAGGAGCCGTGGAAGTCATAAGTCATCACGTGGAAGTAGTCCAGGTACCTGTGCAGAGCATTGCTCCTGTCCAGCTCCTGCCTGCCCAGCACCTGCCCCTGACTGCCCCCTCCGTGCCACCCGTTCACCCTGGCACAGCCCCAGCCGTGCCCTTGCTGGCAGGCAGAGGCTGTTTGCTGGCACAGCATGGCAGAGCCTCCCTGAAGCTGCCCAGGGAAGGGCAGCAGGAAGCAGCCCTGAGGCTTTGCTACTCACTTGCCCAGCTCAGCAATCTCGTAGCCAGCCTGGATGGTGGAGAGTCCTGCGGCCACAGCAGCGGTGACCATGAGCCGAGGCTTGTTGACCTCTTTGGCTTCCTGCTCAAAGGCTGCCACCATTTCCTGAGGGGGGCAAGCAGCAGGGCTCAGCCTGCGGCCCCTGGGCTGGGGCTTGGCAGCCAGAGCTGGGTGCAGCAGAGGCCCTGAGCACAGCCTACCTTCACCAGCTGGGTAAAGAGAGCCTTGTCCTGGGCTGGGCTGCCCCTGGAGCCAGGGTACTCCCAGTCCAGGTCCAGCCCATCGAACTGGTACTGGCGCAGGAACTTGATCACAGACTGGATGAAGGTCTGGCGGTTCTGGGCGCTGGAGACCATGGTGGAGAACCTGGGGGAGCAGAGCAGGGCACGCTTGGGCTCTGCCTGGGGCCTCCTCCCCTCTCTCCGTGCCCCTGCCCAGGGCTGCCGTTGGCAGGAGATGCTCTGCACTTACTTCTCTGTCCCAAAGTTCCACCCTCCAATGGCCAGGAGAGTCTTCAGGTTCCTGTTCCTGCAAGGGGAGGCACAGGCACAGCTCTCACCACGGGGGATGCCTGCAGGGCTTCCTGGCAAGGCTCTGCTGGAGCTGCCTCTGCACACCATGACCTCTTGGGGTGCAAGCCTCCGAGCCAGGCTGGACAACCCTGTGCCGCTCTCGCCATCCTCTCAGCACTGCCCTTGCCAGCCTGCCCTGCCCCTGCCCACCTCCCCCTTGGCCTTGGCATCTCTCTCCCGGCACAGGAACAGGCTTCACTGCCAGCCAGTGCCTGCTGGAGCTGCCTCGGCACACCATGCCCTCCTGGGGTGGAAGCCAAGGAGCCAAGCTGCACACCGCTGGCTCTCTGTGCCCATGCCGACAGGATCCCTGCTGGCAGCCTGCCCTGCCCTGCCCTCCCTTGCCCTGCCCACCCCCACCTGCCCCTTCCCAGCGCCCTCCAGGCGGCGGTGCCAGGGCCAGAGCTGCCCTGGGCCCTGGGCACCTACTGGTTCTTGAGGCCGTTGAAGGCCTGGTAGAGGCTCTCATCGTTCCACTCGTAGGTGGTGATCTGGTTGTTGGCCATGCCAGCGAAGGCGTAGATCAGGTGGTTGCACAGGCAGGGGTCGATGTTCTCAGGAGTGTATTTGCCCAGGCCAGGCCTGTACTGGGCCCAGTTGGTGAAGTAGCAGGACAGGACATAGGCAGAGCCTGCGGAGGAGCACAGCAGCTGGGCAGAAGGGCACCGGGCACAGGCGCTGCAGTGCAGCAGGCTCAGGGCCCTGGCTGCAGGAGGCCACCCCCACCCCCTGCAACCCTCCTGCAGGGGGCACAGGAAAGGCAGCAGAGCCCTGGGCTGCTCCTGGCACTTAGGAACTGCCTGAAGGGCACCTGCTGGGCAGTGCCCGGGCACAGTGTCCCTGCAGGGCCAGCAGCTGGCAGGCAGGGAAGCAGGCTTGGCTGTCCCGCTGGGAATTGGCTCTCCCAGGGGCAGGATGCACTCCTCAGCTGCCTGCCTGCTTGCAGCACCTGAGCCTCCTGCACCCTCACCCCCCTGCCCCAGCCTCTTGGGCAGACATGAGTCTCCCCTTCCTCCTCCTCCTCCTCCTCCTCCTCCTCCTCCTCCTCCTCCTCCTCCTCCTCCTCCTCCTCCTCCTCCTCCTCCTCCTCCTCCTCCTCGGGAATCTTGCCCCTTTGCTGCCCCTGGCAGCAAGAGCAGAGGCTCAGGCACCTCTGCAGCAGGGCCTGGCAGCTGGCAGGCTCTTGCTGTCTTTGCTGAGCCCTCTCTGCCTCCTGCCCCTGACAGCTGCTGCAGAGCCCAAGGCAGTGCCTGCTCTGCTGCTCGCCTCACGCTGAGCTGGAAGGGGCTTTGCCCAGGAGGCTTTGGAGGAGCAAAGGAGCAGCTCTGCCTTTCGGATGGAGCCTGCCATGCCTCACACCCCTCTGCCTGCAGAGCCGGCATGGCTGTGCCCCTGCCTGCCTCCCCTCCCTGCCCCGGGGCTGGGAGCAGAGGCAGCAGTGAGGCTGCTGCAGTTGCCTGCCTCTGGCACCACTGGCAGGCTGCGCTGGGGCTGTTGCTGGGGCAGGCAGCACTCACCTATGTGGGCGTTCAGCAGCAGGACCAGACCTGGAAAGAACCAAGTGTGAGATGAGTCTTTGAGCTGGGAAACGAGAGAATGCCTCAGCCAGCAGCAGCTCTCGGGCACAGACCCCAGAGCCTGGCAGCACAGCTGCCTGCTGCCCTGGCTGAAGCAGCTGAAGGAGCATCCTCTGCTGGGGACACAGCTACCATGGAGCCCAGGCTCCCTCCTTGCAGGCTCCTTTGCTTGCTCCAAGGGAATTTCCCCCTTGAACCAAACATTTAAACCAGGCAACTGCTTCTCTACAGAGAAAGAAATCAGCTCCCAGAGCAATGCAACACAGAACCATAGAATCAACCAGGTTGGAAGCAACCTCCAAGCTCATCCAGTCCAACCTAGCACCCAGCCCTATCCAGTCAACCAGACCATGGCACTGAGTGCCTCTGAAGCAACTGCTACAGGTTCTCCTTTGGCAGCAGCACAGCTGCTGCATTTCTCATCCCCAAAGCCTGCTGTGCCAGCCCTCAGCAGAGCAAGGCCAGAGCCCCAGGCTGTGCTGGCAGAGGCAGGGCAGAAGCCTGGCAGCAGCACTTACCGGTGAGCAGGGTGAGCTTGGCCATGGCTGAGCAGGACTGAGCTGCTGCAGCCTCTCTGCCCCTTTTATAGGCTGCTCTCCCTCCTGGCCAATCTTGTGTCAACAGAGATGGGCAAACATTATGAAACCTGGCACAGATCAAGTGCCCCCCAGAGGTGACTCCAGCACAATGGGCACTAACACCCTGCCAGGGGACTCCTCTGCTATCAGCTGTGCAGAGCAGTGGAGCTGCCAGAGCAGTGGAAGGACAAGTGGGAAGTGCTTTGCTCCTGGTGGAGTGTGACAGAGGAGACTCAGGGTCACTTGATCTGCACTGAGATGTTGCCCAATTGCTGTTAAGAAGATGTTGTGGATGTGAACTTCTATTCTTGGTTGAAGCAGGTCCTGGAAATCACCCTCAGGGCTGCCCAGCCCAGCTGCCACCTCTGCAGCCACTCAGCTGCCACTGAAGCTCATCAGACCTGCAGAATCTGTGTGTGGAGTGGCTGAGATCTGGAGAATGTGGGAAGGTCTTGCTCAGAGTCAGATGTGGCTCTTGCACAACCTTGCCCCCATCTCCTGGCAGATGTCTGAGCACTGCTCCTCAGCAAACTCTCCAGAGCTGCTGATTTGCCCTAGTCCTGAGCCAGCCTGGTCCTGCTCCCCTCTCCCTGCAGCAGCCATGGCCCAGGGGAGGTCGTTCTCATCTCACTGCCCTTGCTGTGGAGATCAGGCAGGTCCCTGGAGCAGGCTGCAGTGTGGAGAGCTGTAGAGGTCAGTCAAAGGCAGCTGTGTTTTGGAGAGCTCTGTCCTAGCCCTTATCTGGGAGCAGAGCTTTGGGTAGTGGTCTCCTGGTACAGGGACATTGGAGGTGACCCCTGCCCAGACCTTTGTGCTGCTGTGCCAGCAGGTTTGATCTCAGTGTGGGGTAGTGTTCTCCCTTGGGAATTTTCCTATGAGATTTTGCCTCAGATATCTCTGCACAACCCTGTGCAGGTGCAGCCTGGGTTCCTGGAAATCATTTGTTCATTGCTGATGCCCTTGGTTCAGCACCTGGCTGTTCCTGTGCCAGGCTCTCTGTGTGGAGATCTCTGAGTCATAGAATCATAGCATGAAGCAGGTTGGCAGAGAGCTCCAAGCTCATCCAGCCCAACCTAGCACCCAGCCCTGCCCAACCAACCAGACCATGGCACTAAGTGCCTCAGCCAGGCTTGGCTGCAACACCTCCAGCCACAGCCACTCCACCACCTCCCTGGGCAGCCCATTCCAGTGCCAATCACTCTCTCTGACAACAACTTCCTAACAACATCCAGCCTAGACCTGCCCTGGCACAGCTTGAGGCTGTGTCCCCTTCTTCTGGCCCTGGCTGCCTGGCAGCAGAGCCCAACCCCACCTGGCCACAGCCTCCCTGCAGGCAGCTGCAGGCAGCAATGAGCTCTGTCCTGAGCCTCCTCTGCTGCAGGCTGCACCCCCCCAGCTCCCTCAGCCTCTCCTCACAGGGCTGTGCTCCAGGCCCCTCCCCAGCCTTGCTGCCCTTCTCCAAACACCTTCCAGCACCTCAGCATCTCTTTGCAATGGAGGAGCCCAGAAATGGACACAGCACTGCAGGGGTGGCCTGAGCAGTGCTGAGCACAGGGGCACAAGAACCTCCCTTGTCCTGCTGCCCACACTGCTCCTGAGCCAGCCCAGGATGCCATTGGCTCTGCTGCCCACCTGGGCACTGCTGCCTCCTCTGCAGCTCCTCTCTGCCAGCACCCCCAGCTCCCTCTCTACCTGGCTGCTCTCAGCCACTCAGGCCCCAGTCTGTAGTGCTGCTTGGGGTTGTTGTGGCCAAAGTGTAGAACCCTGCACTTGGCCTTGTTCAGTCTCATCCCCTTGGCCTCTGCCCACCCATGCAGCCTGGCCAGGTCCCTCTGCAGGGCTCTCCTCCCCTCCAACAGCTCCACAGCTGCTCCTAGCTTGGTATCATCTGCAAACTTACTGCTGCTGGACTCAATCCCCTGCTCCAGAGCATCAATAAAGGTATTGAACAGGACTGTGCCCAGCACTGATCCCTGGGGCACACCACTGGTGCCAGCTGCCAACTGCATGTGGCACCATTCACCACCACTCTCTGGACCCAGCCCTCCAGCCAGTTGACACATACCAGAGTGAATCTGCCCAAGCCACGAGCTGCCAGCTCATGCCAGATGGTACCAAAGGCCTTACTGCAGTCCAGGCAGACTCCATCCACAGCCTGCCCCACATGCACCAGGCAGGAACCTGATCATAAAAGGAGATCAGGTTGATCAGGCAGGACCTGCCCTGCTTAAACCCATACTGGCTGGGCCTGATCCCTTGGCCATGCTGTAGGTGCTGTGTGATGGCACTCAGGATGGCCTGTTCCATGCCCTTGCCTGGCACTGAGCTCAGGCTGACAGCTCTGTAGTTTTCTGGTTCCTCCTTCCAGCCCTTCTTGTGGATGGGCACCACACTGGCAGCTTCCAGTCTCTGGGGACCTCTCCAGTGAGCCAGGACTGCTGATAAATGATGGAGAGTGGCTTGGCCAGCTCAGCTGCCAGCTCTCTCAGCACCCTAGGATGGATCCCATCTGGTCCCATGGATTTGTGAGGATCCAAGTGGCTCAGCAGGTCCCTTACTGCTTCCTCCTACATTACAGGGGGACTATACTGGTCCCTAACTCCATCAGCCAGCTCAGGAGGGCAGCTGCCCTGGAGAAAACCTGTCCCACTAGTGAAGATTGAGGCAGAGAAGATGTTAAGAGTCTCCTCCACTGAGACTGGGCTGTGTTTGCTTTGTGCTCCAGCCACAAGCACAGTATCACAGTCTCACAGTATCACCAGGGTTGGAAGAGACCTCACAGACCATCAAGTCCAACCCTTTAGCACAGAGCTCAAGGCCAGACCATGGCACCAAGTGCCACGTCCAGTCCTGCCTTGAACAGCTCCAGGGACGGCGACTCCACCACCTCCCCAGGCAGCCCATTCCAGTGGCCAATGACTCTCTCAGGGAAGAACTTTCTCCTCACCTCCAGCCTAAATCTCCCCTGGCACAGCCTGAGGCTGTGTCCTCTCGTTCTGGTGCTGGCCACCTGAGAGAAGAGAGCAACCTCCTCCTGGCCACAACCACCCCTCAGGTAGTTGTAGACAGCAATAAGGTCTCCCCTGAGCCTCCTCTTCTCCAGGCTAACCAATCCCAGCTCCCTCAGCCTCTCCTCGTAGGGCTGTGCTCAAGGCCTCTCCCCAGCCTCGTTGCCCTTCTCTGGACACACTCAAGCATCTCAATGTCCCTCCTAAACTGGGGGGCCCAGAACTGAACACAGCACTCAAGGTGTGGTCTAACCAGTGCAGAGTACAGGGGCAGAATGACCTCCCTGCTCCTGCTGGCCACACCATTGCTGATGCAGGCCAGGATGCCACTGGCTCTCTTGGCCACCTGGGCACACTGCTGGCTCATGTTCAGGCAGGTATCAATCAGCACCCCCAGATCCCTCTCTGTCTGGCTGCTCTCCACCTATAGTCCAAAGCATCCCTTGCTCCCAGCATCTCACACAGATCTTGGTCCTGAACAAAAAAGAGCCCAGCTGCTGTGTCCCCCAAAATGGGCAGCCACTGGCAGCCAGAGCCCTGCTCAGCCCTTGCTTACTGCCCCAGCCAAGCACACAACAGCCCTGCCAACCCCCTTGGCTCTGGCACTGCCTACTGGAACTTGACATTCACATCTTCTTAACAGCAATTGGGCAACATCTCAGTGCAGATCAAGTGACCCTGAGTCTCCTCTGTCACACTCCACCAGGAGCAAAGCACTTCCCACTTGTCCTTCCACTGCTCTGGCAGCTCCACTGCACTGCACAGCTGATAGCAGAGGAGTCCCCTGGCAGGGTGTTAGTGCCCATTGTGCTGGAGCCACCTGTGGGGGCACTCGACCTGTGCCAGGTTTCGTAATGTTTGCCCATCTCTGTTGACACAAGATTGGCCAGGAGGGAGAGCAGCCTATAAAAGGGGCAGAGAGGCTGCAGCAGCTCAGTCCTGCTCAGCCATGGCCAAACTCACCCTGCTCACCGGTAAGTGCTGCTGCCAGGCTTCCTGCCCTGCCTCTGCCAGCACAGCCTGGGGCTCTGCTCTGCTGGGGGCTGGCACAGGAGGGGTTTGGGTGCCAGTGCTGAGCTCCCTCGCTTGTCCCAGTCCCAGACCCAGCATTACCTGCAGAGGGACAGTTGTGGCTGGCAGCTGCAGTGACAATTTAAAGCTTTAAAGCCCTGCTCTGTCCCTTCTCTCTTGGGCTCAGCACAAACCCTTGGCCAATTTGACCTCCTGGCTTACAATCCCTCAGCTGTGGCCACAGGGTGAAGTTCTCCTGGGCAGTCCAGCACAAGAGCTCTGTGTTTCTGCACCACACTAAACCCTTTGCTCTTTGTCTCTTCTCCTCTCCAGGTCTGGCCCTGCTGCTGAACGCACAGCTAGGTAGGTGCCTGCTGCCAGGAACCCTCTGCCAAACCCTTTGGGGCATCAGCAGCAAGAGGCAGGGGCAATAGGGGCAGGGGGCACAGCAGAGAGCCTGGGACCCTTCTGCTGCAGAGGTGCCTGAGCCTCTGCTCTTGCCTTGGGCTCTGCAGCAGCTGTCAGGGGCAGGAGGCAGAGAGAGCTCAGCAAAGACAGCAAGAACCTGCCAGCTGCCAGGCCCTGCTGCAGAGGTGCCTGAGCCTCTGCTCTTGCTGCCAGGGGCAGCAAAGGGGCAAGATTCCCGAGGAGGAGGAGGAGGAGGAGGAGGAGGAGGAGGAGGAGGAAGAGGAGGAGGAGGAGGTGGAAAAGGAGGAGGAGGTGGAGGAGGAGGATGAGGAGGCGGAGGAGGAGGAGGTGGAAGTGGTGGAGGTGGAGGAGGAGGAGGAGGAGGAGGAGGTGGTGGAGGAGGAGGAGGAGGAGGAGGAGGAGGAGGAGGAGGAGGAGGAGGAAGAGGAGGAGGAGGAGGAGGAGGAGGAGGCGGAGGAGGAGGAGGAGGAGGAGGAGGAGGAGGAGGAGGCGGAGGAGGAGGAGGAGGAGGAAGTGGAGGAGGAGGGGGAGACTCATCTCTGCCCGAGAGGCTGGGGCAGGGGTGAGGGTGCAGGAGGCTCTGAGCAGGCTCAGGTGCTGCAAGCAGGCAGGCAGCTGAGGAGTGCATCCTGCCCCTGGAGAGCCAATTCCCAGCGGGACAGCCAAGCCTGCTTCCCTGCCTGCCAGCTGCTGGCCCTGCAGGGACACTGTGCCCGGGCACTGCCCAGCAGGTGCCCTTCAGGCAGTTCCTAAGTGCCAGGAGCAGCCCAGGGCTCTGCTGCCTTTCCTGTGCCCCCTGCAGGAGGGTTGCAGGGGGTGGGGGTGGCCTCCTGCAGCCAGGGCCCTGAGCCTGCTGCACTGCAGCGCCTGTGCCCGGTGCCCTTCTGCCCAGCTGCTGTGCTCCTCCGCAGGCTCTGCCTATGTCCTGTCCTGCTACTTCACCAACTGGGCCCAGTACAGGCCTGGCCTGGGCAAATACACTCCTGAGAACATCGACCCCTGCCTGTGCAACCACCTGATCTACGCCTTCGCTGGCATGGCCAACAACCAGATCACCACCTACGAGTGGAACGATGAGAGCCTCTACCAGGCCTTCAACGGCCTCAAGAACCAGTAGGTGCCCAGGGCCCAGGGCAGCTCTGGCCCTGGCACCGCCGCCTGGAGGGCGCTGGGAAGGGGCAGGTGGGGGTGGGCAGGGCAAGGGAGGGCAGGGCAGGGCAGGCTGCCAGCAGGGATCCTGTCGGCATGGGCACAGAGAGCCAGCGGTGTGCAGCTTGGCTCCTTGGCTTCCACCCCAGGAGGGCATGGTGTGCCAAGGCAGCTCCAGCAGGCACTAGCTGGCAGTGAAGCCTGTTCCTGTGCCGGGAGAGAGATGCCAAGGCCAAGGGGGAGGTGGGCAGGGGCAGGGCAGGCTGGCAAGGGCAGTGCTGAGAGGATGGTGAGAGCGGCACAGGGTTGTCCAGCCTGGCTCGGAGGCTTGCACCCCAAGAGGTCATGGTGTGCAGAGGCAGCTCCAGCAGAGCCTTGCCAGGAAGCCCTGCAGGCATCCCCCGTGGTGAGAGCTGTGCCTGTGCCTCCCCTTGCAGGAACAGGAACCTGAAGACTCTCCTGGCCATTGGAGGGTGGAACTTTGGGACAGAGAAGTAAGTGCAGAGCATCTCCTGCCAACGGCAGCCCTGGGCAGGGGCATGGAGAGAGGGGAGGAGGCCCCAGGCAGAGCCCAAGCGTGCCCTGCTCTGCTCCCCCAGGTTCTCCACCATGGTCTCCAGCGCCCAGAACCGCCAGACCTTCATCCAGTCTGTGATCAAGTTCCTGCGCCAGTACCAGTTCGATGGGCTGGACCTGGACTGGGAGTACCCTGGCTCCAGGGGCAGCCCAGCCCAGGACAAGGCTCTCTTTACCCAGCTGGTGAAGGTAGGCTGTGCTCAGGGCCTCTGCTGCACCCAGCTCTGGCTGCCAAGCCCCAGCCCAGGGGCCGCAGGCTGAGCCCTGCTGCTTGCCCCCCTCAGGAAATGGTGGCAGCCTTTGAGCAGGAAGCCAAAGAGGTCAACAAGCCTCGGCTCATGGTCACCGCTGCTGTGGCCGCAGGACTCTCCACCATCCAGGCTGGCTACGAGATTGCTGAGCTGGGCAAGTGAGTAGCAAAGCCTCAGGGCTGCTTCCTGCTGCCCTTCCCTGGGCAGCTTCAGGGAGGCTCTGCCATGCTGTGCCAGCAAACAGCCTCATGCCCTCTGCGGTGCCTGCTCCGGTGGGCACGGCAGGAATGCTGTGAGAGTGGTGCTGGGCTGGTGGGGCAGGGGACAGCTGGGGAGGAAGAGAAGAGGCACAAAAGGGAAGAGGCTTCAGCACCATCCCTGGTTCCCAGGACAACCATGCAGTGGCCACTGTGCCTTGAGCATCTCTGCACTGGAGCACAAAGCTGGCTCCAGAACTGGCAGGGCCAGCTCCAAAGGAGAGCTCGCTCGAGGCAGAGGGGCACAAAAAGGGGCAGGGCCAGGGCTGTGCCAGGGGGAATGAGCAGCTCTGAAGGGCCAGCCCCAGGGTGGGTGCTGGGCAGGCAGGAGCTGGACAGGAGCAATGCTCTGCACAGGTACCTGGACTACATCCACGTGATGACTTACGACTTCTCCAGCGCCTGGGACGGGCGCACCGGGGAGAACAGTCCCCTCTTCAACACTGCCAACAGCCAGCTCAGCGTGGTGAGTGGGCTCTGGCAGCCTCTGCCACAGCAGCCCCCCTGCTGCCCCCAGAGCCTGCCCCTGCCCTGACCTCTGCTGCCTTTGGCACAGGAATATGCCATGAACTACTGGAAGAACAGCGGAGCCCCAGCCCAGAAGCTCCTCGTTGGCTTCCCAACCTATGGCCACAGCTACACCCTGCAGAGCTCATCCAACACTGCTGTTGGGGCACCCACATCAGGCCCTGGGCCAGCTGGGCCTTACACTAAGGAGGCTGGGCTCCTGGCTTACTACGAGGTGTGTGTGCTCCTGCAGCCCCAGCCCAGCATGATCCCCCCCCTGCCTGCCCCCCAGCAAGGACTTTCTAATCCTTGGAGGTCTTCAAGAAGAGACTGGATGAGGCATTTGGTGCCATGGTCTGGTTGACTGGATGGGGCTGGGGGATAGGTTGGACTGGATGAGCTTGGAGGTCTCCTCCAACCTGCTTGATTCTATGATTCTATGATTCTGTGATCCTTGGGGGCCAATTGCTAACTGCTGCCTCTCTGCCCTCCTGGCCCAGATCTGCTCAATCCTGAGTGATGGAGCCACCCAGGCTTGGGATGCCTCTGAGGACGTGCCCTATGCCTACCAGGGCAGCGAATGGGTTGGCTATGACAACATCAAGAGCTTCAACCTCAAGGTAGGGCCCAGGTGTGGCTGTGCCAAGGCTGAGGCAGAGCCTCCAGCAGCAGCAGCAGCAGGGCTGATCCAGGTCTGTGCCCTGGCACTGCACAGGTCGACTGGCTGAAGAAGAACAATTTTGGAGGGGCTATGGTTTGGACCATTGACCTGGATGACTTCACTGGCACCTTCTGCAAGCAGGGCAAATATCCCCTGATCAGCACCCTGAAGAGCAGCCTGGGGCTGAGTGGTGAGAGCCTGCAGGGGCACAGGGCTTGGCCCAGGAGCAGCAGCTCCAGGGAGCTGCGCTGGTCCTGGTGCCTGGGAGCAGGCAAGGAGGGAGGGAGGGAGGAGAGTTCATGGCAAACCTAATCCCTTCTCACAGCAAAACTCCCTCCTGCTTTCCTTTCAGGCTGCAGCAGCTATTAAGCAGCCAGCCCTCGAGTCCCTGCGGCCACTCGTCGTGAAGTGGGAGCTGGAAAAGCACTTTAGGGGCCGTGGGGGGAGTGGGTTCTGTGCTGGCAAAGTCATCCAGACTCCACCTGCAAGAACGTCAGCCCTTGCCTGAGAAGTGCCCTGGGCCACCAGCTCCTGCTGCTGCAAGTGGCCACGAAGAGCCCAAGCCTCTCCGTGCAGGCAGCTCCCCCTGATGCTAGTGCATGGAATCTGAGCCATCAAATAAAGTGACCTGCTAAAGCAACCATCCTCACTGCTGCCCTCTGCCTCAGCTCCTCTCCCTCTTCACGTCTTGATGCCCCCTGAGTCTCTGCCTGCACTCACACCTGGGCTCAGGGAGGAGCCCGAGCCCACAGCTCTGTGCTAAGCAGCCCCAAAGTGGGCTCCAGGGCTTCCTTGCTGTGCTGTGGGGCTGTGAGTGAGAGGGCAAAGAAGCAGGAGGAAGGCACAGGGCAGATGAGGCTGTGCCCTGAGAGACCACAGGGAGCAGGACCAGAGTGGCACAAGCAGGCCACTGGTGGTGCCCACACAGCAAGGGCTGTGCAGCTGTCCTGGAGAAAGCTTTCTCCTCCTGGAAGTGCCTGCCAAAGGCAGCACTCTTCAGAGCTGCCACAGCTCCCCCCTGCTCTGGCCATGAGGCATCAATTCCTGCCTGCTGCTGCAAAGGTTCATTCCATAACTTCCAGATGGCTGAGTCTTGTCTGGGTCATTTCACTGCGGGAGGGGGACAGGGGCAGGTAACTCCCAAACCATCACAACAGCCTAGAATCATATTGAGGTGCTGGAAGGTGTTTGGAGAAGGGCAGCAAGGCTGGGGAGGGGCCTGGAGCACAGCCCTGTGAGGAGAGGCTGAGGGAGCTGGGGGGGTGCAGCCTGCAGCAGAGGAGGCTCAGGGCAGAGCTCATTGCTGCCTGCAGCTGCCTGCAGGGAGGCTGTAGCCAGGTGGGGTTGGGCTCTGCTGCCAGGCAGCCAGCAACAGAAAAAGGGGACAGAGCCTGAAGCTGTGCCAGGGGAGGTCTAGGCTGGATGTTGTTAGGAAGTTGTTGTCAGAGAGAGTGATTGGCACTGGAATGGGCTGCCCAGGGAGGTGGTGGAAGCCTCACCCCTGGAGGTGTTTGAGGCCAGGCTGGCTGAGGCTGTGTGCAGCCTGCTCTAGGGTAGGATGTCCCTGGGCATGGCAGGGGGGTTGGAACTGGCTGCTCCTTGTGGTCCCTTCCAACCCTGCCTGATTCTGTGACTCTGTGGTTCTATGATTCTGTGGCTCAGAGATCTCCATGCACAGAGCCTGGAGCTCATGACTGAGCATAAGGGCTCCAAGAGCCCAGGCTGCACCTGTACATGGCTGTGCAGAGGTCATAGAATCAAGCAGGTTAGGAGACCTCCAAACTCATCCACTCCAACCTATCCCCAGCTCCATCCAACCAACCAGCCCACGGCAGCAAGCGGCACTCAGTTCTGTGACTCAGGCTCAGCCTCGCACCCTGTGGCTGGCTGCTCCCAGCAGCGAACACTCTCGACAGTAGGTGTCAATGTTGTTTGCTCTTCCCAGCCCTGCGCAGGGCTTTTCCAGCTGTCCTCTGACAACATTCCCAGCAGGAACGTGCTGGCAGGCCAGAAAGCTTCGCTGCTGCTGCTGCTGCTGCTTTGTTCAGCCTCAGAGCCCTGAGATGAAGCAGAAATGTGCTGCTTTGCTCTTGCTGTGAGCAGATAACCAGGATAAACACCAGACTTTGTGCAGTTCCTTTCTCCAGAGCTGTGCTGGCTGCAGCAGACCTCTCTGACTGCTTTAGAGTGAAGGAGCTGCTCTTAAAAGCCATCTCTCCAAAAACTCAACCTTGCCAAGCTGTCAGGATGCCTGCTGCAGCATTAAGCTGTACCCAGGAATGATATCCCCTAGGGAAGGGCATCCTTGTGCCTACTCTCTGCTTTGGGGTTGGTCTCAAACCTTCTGGTCACTTGCTTAGAGCTCACAAAGAACTCAGCTTCACTTCTTGTCTCTTCTGCCTTTCCTTCCCAGCTCTGTGAGAATTTATTGCAGGGAAAAGGATAAGACAGAGACATAAAATCAAACCCTGGGCTGGGTTGGAAGAGATCTTAAAGAGCAACCAGCTCCAAACCCCTTGCCATGAGGAGCAGGGACATTTCCCACTGGAACAGGTTGCTCAAGGACTCATCCAGACTGGTCCTGAGCACCTCCAGGGAGGTTGTGGAGCACAGAAGCACCCAATGTGATCAAAGATCACATTGGGTGCTTCTGTGCTCCACAACCTCCCTGGGGAACCTGTGCCAATGTCTCACCACCCTCAACCTGTGCCAGTGTCTCACCACCCTCACTGAGGGTGAACCTGAGACTGGGGGCAGGGGGAGATGGAGTTGAGCCTGGAAGCTGAAACTCGATTAGAGATGCCTGCAGGATGTGTGAAGAGACCTATCTGGGTCTCCTCTCCAGAGCTCTGCTGCTGTTGCTGCTGTCTCAAGGACTTAACAGCTTTTGGTGGTTGAACTGCATTCAGAGGGCTGCTGATCTTCTTGGGAAGCTGTGCCACTGCCTTCAGGAGCCTGGCAGAGAGCCAAGGGAAGGTGTGGAGCTGTTGGAAGGGAGGAGAGCCCTGCAGAGGGACCTGGCCAGGCTGCATGGGTGGGCAGAGGCCAAGGGGATGAGACTGAACAAGGCCAAGTGCAGGGTTCTACACTTTGGCCACAACAACCCCAAGCAGCACTACAGGCTGGGGACAGAGTGGCTGAGAGCAGCCAGGCAGAGAGGGAGCTGGGGGTGCTGGCAGAGAGGAGCTGCAGAGGAGGCAGCAGTGTGCCCAGGTGGGCAGCAGAGCCAATGGCATCCTGGGCTGGCTCAGGAGCAGTGTGGGCAGCAGGACAAGGGAGGTTCTTGTGCCCCTGTGCTCAGCACTGCTCAGGCCACCCCTGCAGTGCTGTGCCCAGTTCTGGGCTCCTCCATTGCAGAGAGATGCTGAGGTGCTGGAAGGTGTTTGGAGAAGGGCAGCAAGGCTGGGGAGGGGCCTGGAGCACAGCCCTGTGAGGAGAGGCTGAGGGAGCTGGGGGGGTGCAGCCTGCAGCAGAGGAGGCTCAGGGCAGAGCTCATTGCTGCCTGCAGCTGCCTGCAGGGAGGCTGTGGCCAGGTGGGGTTGGGCTCTGCTGCCAGGCAGCCAGGGCCAGAAGAAGAGGACAGAGGCTGAAGCTGTGCCAGGGCAGGTTGAGGCTGGATGTTGTTAGGAAGTTGTTGTCAGAGAGAGTGATTGGCACTGGAATGGGCTGCCCAGGGAGGTGGTGGAGTGGCTGTGGCTGGAGGTGTTCAAGCAAAGCCTGGCTGGGGCACTGAGTGCCATGGTCTGGTTGGTTGGGCAGGGCTGGGTGCTAGGTTGGGCTGGCTGAGCTTGGAGCTCTCTTCCAACCTGCTTCATTCTATGATTCCATGATCTGGCTCCACATCCCTTTGGGGTTGTATTCACCTGCTCAAGTTACTGCCACTAGAACCTGATGCCTGTCAAAGGAGTACTGAAAAAGGATCTCTCTCTCTCTCTCCCCTACCCCAAAGTCACACCACCCATGGAGGTGTCCTTCCCTCTGCAGCACATGGACCTGCTGCTGCCTGGTGTAACAGGATCTGTGCCCAGACAAGATAGCTGCAATGCCTGCAGGTCTGGCATCAGCTCAGCAGCTGCCTGAGCTTTGAAGATGCTTTGGGAGCTGTCCTGCTCCAAATCCCTTTCTGTTCCTCTTAAACAGGTCATTTGGTGCAGCTGAAAGCCTCGTGGTGCTGATGCCAGGAGAACCATGCCATGGGAAGCCCAGGCTGAAGAGCCAGCACCACTACCTGCAGCATCCCTCAGGCTGCCCAGGAGCAGGATGTGCTGAAGGTTTCTGGCACCTCCTCTGGTTCAGGTTCATGGCAAGAAATGAGGAGTTTGAAAGCTCCTCTGCTCCCTCCCTCCAAATCATGGTCACACTACAGAGGTTGGCAGCAGCTCAGCATGAGCCCACAATGTGCCCAGGTGGCCAAGAGGGTCAGAGGCATCATGTGTCAGGAATGGTGTGGGCAGCAGGACAAGGGAGGTTCTTGTGCCCCTGTGCTCAGCACTGCTCAGGCCACCCCTGCAGTGCTGTGTCCAGCTCTGGGCTCCTCCACTGCAGAGAGCTGCTGAGGTGCTGGAAGGTGTTTGGAGAAGGGCAGCAAGGCTGGGGAGGGGCCTGGAGCACAGCCCTGTGAGGAGAGGCTGAGGGAGCTGGGGGGGTGCAGCCTGCAGCAGAGGAGGCTCAGGGCAGAGCTCATTGCTGCCTGCAGCTGCCTGCAGGAAGGCTGTAGCCAGGTGGGGTTGGGCTCTGCTGCCAGGCAGCCAGGGCCAGAAGAAGGGGACACAGCCTGAAGCTGTGCCAGGGCAGGTCTAGGCTGGATGTTGTTAGGAAGTTGTTGTCAGAGAGAGTGATTGGCACTGGAATGGGCTGCCCAGGGAGGTGGTGGAGTGGCTGTGGCTGGAGGTGTTGAAGAGGAGGCTGCATGAGGCACTCAGTGCCAGGGGTTGGGTGATTAGAAGCTGTTAGGTGCTAGGTTGGACTCGATGATCTCAGAGGTCTTTCCCAGCCTGGTTAATTCTGTGATCCTGTGATTCCATCATGGGCCAGGGGCTTGCACTGGCAGCCTGGAGAGACTCAGCTCTGATTCCCATCCCAGCAGCTCCTTTGTTTCGAGGTCTCTATTTTCCAAGCCCACCCTCCCCAGGAACTAAACTCCCCAGCACAAAGCTGGATCTGTTCTGCTTCGCTCCAGCTACCTCCAGCATCTCATTTCCCTTCCCTCCACAGCTCATTGAGTGGAACTAAAGAGCTGCTGATTTTCAGATACCATTCCCTGGCCCCCAGGGGGAATTCTTGCCTTCTGCCTGTACGTTCCCAGAAATATCACCTCTGACTCACTCTGATTACGAAACTCTGCAGCCATTGCCCCAGCTGCTCCTGCAGAGTGTCATCATTTATCCACCTCTTGGCCCCAGGTAGATCTGAGCAGGACTCAGAAGAGCTCTTCCCATGAGGAACTGGCTGCAGCCCTGCAATTGCCCCTTGCATATTCTTCCCTTGCAGCACATCTTTCATCTTTCCTCATTCTCTCTTGGCACTAAACTGCTATAATTAGGTGCTGTAAACAAATCTCCTGCTCCTCTGATGTTGTGAAACACTCCAACTTCACTTCTGATCAGCCTGTTCCTCAAATAAACCTTGACTCTGCACCTCAGGCATCCTACTAACATTCTCTGCCTCTCAGGGCTCAGGCTCTCTGCTCACCACCTCTCCGGGGTGGGGGGTGTGAAGCTCAGTGAACAGCATCACAGGCTCACAGAAGCTTAGAGGTTGGAAGGGACCTCCAGAGATCATCCAGTCCAACCCCCCCCTGCCAAAGCAGGATCCCTGCCAGGAGTGCCAGGGGTTGGGGTGCTGTGGTGGGCAGCAGCAGATGTTAAAGTGGGTCTAGAGGTTGGCAGGAGGGCAAAGGCCTCCTGGGCAGAAGTGTGGGTAGGGTGCCTGGAATCACAGAACCTTCGAGGCTGGAAGGGACCTCCAGAGATCATCCAATCCAACCTCCCTGCCAGAGCAGGACCCCCCCCCCCAGGGTAGTTCACCCAGGAACACATCCAGGTGGGTTTGGGAAGTCTGCAGAGCAGGAGAACTCCACAACCTCTCTGGGCAGCCTGCTCCAGGGCTCTGCTACCTTCACTGCAAAGAAGTTCCTCCTCCTCATGTTGAGCTGAAACCTTCTCTGGTCCAGTTTGTAGCCTTTGCTCCTTGCCTTACTGCTGCTGACCACCCAAAAGAGCTTAGCCCCCTCCACTTGCCCCCCACCCCTCAGATATGTGTAGGCACTGTTCAGATCTCCTCTCAGCCTTCTCTCCAGACCAAACACCCCCAGGGCTCTCAGGCTCTTTCCACAGGGGAGATGCTCAAGTCCCCCAAGCATCCTCCTGGCTCTCTGCTGGCCTCTCTCCAGCAGGTCTCTGTCTCTCCTGCACTGGGGACCCCCAAAGTGGACACAGCATTCCAGCTGTGGTCTCAGCAGGGCAGAGCAGAGGGGGAGCAGAACCTCCCTAGCCCTGCTGGCCACACTTCCAGGTTACCATTGGCTCTCCTGCCCCACATGGGCACATTGCTGACCCATGCAGAACTTGGTGCCCACCAGGGCTCTAAGGTCTTTCTCCACAGAGAGGCTGTGGATGCCCTGAGGGTGTTCAAGGCCAGGCTGAATGAAGCTTTGAGCAACCTGGGCTAGTGCAAGGTGTCCCTGCCCATGGCAGGGGGTTGGAACTGGCTGAGCTTGAAGGTCCCTTCCAACCCAACTCATTCTGTGAGTCTCTGAGCAGGATGCTCTGTGCACAGGGATGAGCTGCAGACCCTTTCACCTATCCTGGTACCCAAGTGCTGGGCCTAAGAGGTATTTTCTGAGCAGGTAAGAAGGAGCCTTTGTGTGGAGGGTACAGGTTCAGCCTTTACTCCCTTGCTCAGTGCAGCAGGGGGAAGGGCACTGCAGAGAGGTGTTGCATGGAAACATGAAATCATGGAATCATAGAATCCCAGACTGGTTTGGGTGGGAAGGGACCTTCCAAGCTCATCCACTCCAACTCTGCAGCCAGCAGGGACATCCCCAACTAGAGCAGGTTGCTTACAGCCCCAAACAAACCTGATCTGCAGTGGTGCCAGGCGTGGGGCAGCTCCCACCTCTCTGGGCAACCTGAGCCAGGCTCTCACCACCCTCAGTGTCCAACATTTCTCCCTTCTCTCCACTCTGGATTTGCCTCTTTCAGCTCCAAACCATCACCTCTTGTCCTGTCACAACAGGGCCTGCTCAAAAGTCTGTCCCCAGCTTTCTAATCAGCCCTTTAAGTCCTACAAGGCCACCAGAAGGTCTCCCTGCAGCCTTCTCCCCCCCAGCCTGCACCCCCCCAGCTCTCAGCCTGGCTCCCAGCAGAGCCCTTCCAGCCCTGCCAGCACTGCTGTGGCCTCCTCTGGCCCTGCTCTAGCAGGTCCCTGTCTGTGCTGAGCACTCCAGAGCTGCCCCAGCACTGCAGGGGGGGGTCTCAGCAGGCACAGCAGAGGGGCAGAATCCCCTCCCTGCCCCTGCTGCCCACACTGCTGGGGATCAGCCCAGGATTTGACTCGGTCTGGGCTGGCAATGCACAGTGCCAGCTGATGCCCAGCTTTTGACCAACCAGCACCTCCAAGTCCTTCTCCTGAGGGCTGCTCTCCAGCCCTCCACTCCTCCCCCAGCCTGGGCTAACCACGCAGGGACATGTGAGTGAACCCTCAGGGACAAGCATGCCCCTGGGGGAGTGCTTTAGCCAAGGAAGCAGCTCAGAAATGATGTCACAGGCAATTTTTTTTTTTTTATGGACTGACCTTCTAAAAATTGGATTTATTAAAGCATCTAATCCTCAGCAATCCACTTAAGATTGATAATGAATATTAGAGCCTAATCTATCATAATCTATCCTCGAGGGGAAGAAATATCAGCACTGAACATGCAGATCTTGAACCCTTTACAGTCAGCCTTCCAACTTGGCAGATTCAATCAGGCTGTTCCATGGACCATGACCTGTTTTCCTCACCCATCTCACCCCAGCAATCCCCAGTGTCTGGGAGGAAACAACCAGATGCCCTGGATTGTGAGCTGGGAGTACTGGATGCTAATCCACCCCTGACTGCTGCAGCAATCACCAAGCCAGGCACTGAGGCACAGCCATTGCCTTGCATCTGCATCCACAGGATCCCAGCCTGGAAGGGCTAGAGGGGACCTCTGGAGATCATAGACTCATGGAATCAAGCAGGTGGGAAGAGAGCTCCAAGCTCAGCCAGCCCAATCTAGCACCCAGCCCTGCCCAACCAACCACACCATGGCACTAAGTGCCCCAGCCAGGCTTGGCTACAACACCTCCAGCCACAGCCACTCCACCACCTCCCTGGGCAGCCCATTCCAATGCCAATCACTCTCTCTGCCAACAACTTCCTAACAACATCCAGCCTAGACCTGCCCTGGCACAGCTTATCATATCATAGATGTGAATCACAGAACCAAGCAGGTTGGCAGAGAGCTCCAAGCTCCTCCTGCCCAACCTAGCACCCAGCCCTGCCCAACCAACTGGACCACAGCTTGAGGCTGTGTCCCCTTCTTCTGGCCCTGGCTGCCTGGCAGCAGAGCCCAACCCCACCTGGCTACAGCCTCCCTGCAGGCAGCTGCAGGCAGCAATGAGCTCTGCCCTGAGCCTCCTCTGCTGCAGGCTGCACCCCCCCAGCTCCCTCAGCCAACCATCACTCAAATCATCCACTCCAACTCCCACTGCTCAAGCAGGGCACCCACAGCAGCTTGCCCAGGGTCACAATAGCCAGGGGGGGTTGGAAGCTCTCCAGAGAAGGAGACTCCACAGCCTCTCTGAGCAGCCTGCTCCAGGGCTGATCATTTTTCCTCATGGTCAGATACAACCTCTTGGATTCCAGTTTGTGCCCCTTGCCCCTTGTCCTGTCACTGGGGAGAAGAGTCTGGCCCCATCCTCTTCTTCCCCACCCTTCAGCTCCTGCTGAGCATTGAGCAGATCCCCTCTGGGGCTGCTCCTCCCCAGGCCTCTCAGCATATCCTGCACTGGACTCCTGTCAGTAGTTCCCTGCCTCTCTTGAACTGATGAGCCCAGAACTGGACCTCCAGATGAAGCCTTGCTATAGCAGAGCAGAGTGGCAGGACAACCTCCCTCCACCTGCTGCCCACACTCTTCCTCACACCCCCCAGGAGCCCATTTGCCTTCTTGGCCACAAGGGCATACTGCTGGCTCAGGAGGAATCTCTCTGCCAGGGCTCCCAGGTCTTTCTTGCTCCAAGGAGCTGCTTTCCAGCAGGTGAACCTCTACCCTGTGCTGGTGCAGGGTCCACGAGGTCTGCTCACTGCCAGTAACTCAGAGCACAGCTGCAGGAACTTCCTCTGGGGCTTGTCCTTTTGGTTCTCTTTCCTTGGAAGCCCTCAGAGGAAGTTCTGCCCCCACACCAAGCTCCCAGCTCATCTCATTACTCACTAAGCTCTTTTTCTGGGGAGCTGACATCTGCCCAGTTCCAATTAATCCCTGTCCACAAGCTCAATAACCTGAGCCATCTGGAGAGGCAGGAGAGATAAGCTTCCCATTAAACATTTACAGGACACAACAAGAGGGCACTGAAGCAACTGCCATGACCTAGGTGGGTGGCTTTGTGCAGTGGAGCCACTGACTCTGCTCCTCTGGCAGTTGCAAGCCAAGGAGAGCAGTATCTGGGGCTAAAGATGTGTGGGGACCATCAGGTAGCCCCTCCAAAGCATGCTCCTCTTGCTCACCTCCCTCAGTGTTTTGGCCTCTTGTGCATGATGAAAGCTTTGCAATAATTCAGGAGCATTTGGGGCCCTGAAAGTTCTCAGCAACCAAATCGACTCTGAAATAAAACCTTCAGCACTTCAGCAGCAGCTCCAGAGGCAGAGAGCCTGAAGTGCTTAAAAGAGAATCACAGAACTGTCAGGGTTGGAAGGGAGCACAAGGATCAGGCAGTCCCAACCCCCCTGCCATGCCCAGGGACACCTCACACTAGAGCAGGCTGCACACAGCCTCAGCCAGCCTGGCCTTAAACACCTCCAGGGGTGAGGCTTCCACCACCTCCCTGGGCAACCCCTGCCAGGCTCTCACCATCCTCATGCTGAAGAACTTCTTCCTTACATCCAGTCTGACTCTCCCTACCTCCAGCTTTGCTCCATCCCCCCCAGTCCTGTCACTCCCTGACAGCCTCAAAAGTCCCTCCCCAGCTTTCTTGTAGCCCTCTTAAGCTACTGCATGGCCACAAGAAGGTCTCCTTGGAGCCTCCTCTGCTCCAGCCTGCACAGCCCCAACTCTCTCAACCTGTCTCCACAGCAGAGCAGCTCCAGCCCTCTGCTCATCCTCCTGGCCCTGCTCTGGACACCTTCCAGCACCTCCACATCTCTCTTGTAACAGAGGCTCCAGACCTGGATGCAGTACCCCAGGTGGGGTCTCACCAGAGGGTGCAGAGGGGCAGAGTCCCCTCCCCTCCCCCTGCTGCTGCAGCCCAGGCTCTGCTTGGCTCTCTGGGCTCAAGTGCACACTGCTGGCTCCTGCTGAGCTTCTCACCCATCAGCACCTGAAGCTCAGAAGTCAGCCTGGCCCCTAGGTCAGCTTTCCTGTCCAGGGTGAGACATGTCCATAATGCTAAGCAGAGACATTCTCTTTGTCCTCAACCTTTATCAGCTGCTCCTGCCCTGGTTTAGAAAGAGCAGTTCTGGTTCAGATCTTGCAGGGATGTCCCAGAGCTCCTCCATCCTTCTTCTTGTTCAATGTTTCAGTCTCTGAGAGAGCTCAGACAAGAGAGGCAGCTCAGACAAGATCCTTTGCCTTCAGAGTAGATGTAAGGACATGGGCCCAGTGGTCATGGAGGTGTTGGGTAGAAGGTTTAAGTTGATGACCTAAACTAGAGATTTAAAGTGGATGTCAGGCAGAAGTTGTTTGCAGTGAGGGTGGTGAGAGACTGGCACAGGTTGGGGGTGGTGAGACACTGGCACAGGTTGAGGGTGGTGAGAGACTGGCACAGGTTGGGGGTGGTGAGACACTGGCACAGGTTGAGGGTGGTGAGACACTGGCACAGGTTGAGGGTGGTGAGACACTGGCACAGGTTTCCCAGGGAGGTTGTGGAGCACAGAAGCACCCAATGTGATCAAAGATCACATTGGGTGCTTCTGTGCTCCACAACCTCCCTGGAGGTGTTCAAGGCCAGGTTGGATGAGGCTTTGAGTGACCTGTTCTAGTAGGAGGTCTCCCTGCCCTTGTGGTCCCTTCCAACCCTGACTGATTCTCTGACTCCATCATCCATCAGGGGAGTTTGTTTCCAGCTTATTATGCTCTCAGCTGCTGCTCACAAGCTCAGAGTCCAGGAAGCAAAGCATCTAGAGGAGCTTTCTGCCTGCCTGGAGCTAAGGACAGGATTGAAGTCCCCAAGCCCTCAGTTTGTGCTGGCTGCTGTCACCCACAGCAGACTTGAGCCAATAACTCTCAGCTATGCAGACAGCAGAGACAACCCAAGCAGGCTGAGGGCTGTGGCTCACTTGAAAGCACCAAAAGTGAAATTCATCACAGAAACTGCCAATTACTCACCTGGCTCAGGGACATGCTGCAGGGAAGGAAGCCACCAGGTCCCCAGTCTCTGGCTGCTGCTGCTGCTGCTGCTGGGTGGAGCGTGGGAGTGGGGAACTGGAGTCAGGCACTGTCCTGCTGACTCAGCTCTCAGTATGGAGACCCTCCTGGGGCTGGCCAAGGGCAGAGAGAGCCTTGAAAAGCTGTCAGGGCTGTTGGGAGGTATGGAGGAGGAAGTGGAAGCAGAAGGGGAAACTTTCCCACTCTCTACAACTGCCTGAAAGGAGGCTGGAGCCAAGTGGGGGTTGGGCTCTGAAGGAACAAGTGATAGGAGAGGAAATAGCCTCAAGGTGCACCAGGGGAGGTTTAGGTTGGACATCAGAAGGAACTTCTTCCCTGGAAGGGTTCTCAGAGACTTGGACCAGGCTGCCCAGGTTGAATTCCACCCCCATTCCCTTCCCCATCTCTGGAAGTGTCTCACAGGCACAGAGATGTGGTGCTGAGGGCAAGGGGTCAGCAGCAGGCTGGCAGGTAGAGAATGGTTGGGTTCAATTCCACCCCCATCCCCTTCCTCATCTCTGGAGGTGTCTCACAGGCACAGAGATGTGGTGCTGAGGGCCATGGGTCAGAAGCAGGCTGGCAGGTAGAGAATGGTTGGGTTGAATTCCACCTCCATCCCCTTCCCCATCTGTGGAGGTGTTTCACAGGCACAGAGATGTGGTGCTGAGGGCAAGGAGTCAGCAGCAGGCTGGCAGGTAGAGAATGGTTGGGTTCAATTCCACCTCCATCCCCTTCCCCATCTCTGGAGGTGTCTCACAGGCACAGAGGTGTGGTGCTGAGGGCCATGGGTCAGCAGCAGGCTGGCAGGTAGAGAATGGTTGGGTTGGGTGAGCTCAAAGGGCTTCCCAGCACAAACACTTCAGTGATTCTATGATTCTGCTTCTCCTCCCTGCCCAGAGCCAGAGATGGTGGAGAATGTCTCTGTGTGTGTGGAGGAACTTCCCTCCAATTTGCTGCCCCTCAATTTTACCCTCAGGGAAACAAAAATAGCCACAGCTGAGCCCCCTCAGATAACAGAATCCCAGAAGGGGCTGGGATTCGAGGCACCTCCAAAGCTCATCCACTTCAACCCCCTCTGCACTCAGCAGGGGCATCCTCAACTCGATCAGGTTGCCCAGAGCCCTCTTGAGCCTCTCCTTGGATATCTCCAGGTTTGGGGCCTCAACCACCTCCCTGGGCAACTTGCTGCAGTGTTCCAGAACCCTCCTGGTGCAGAACTTGCCCTCTCTGCCTCTCCACCATCCCTTCCTCACTCCCAGGATGGATTCAGTCCTGCAATACTGCGTCTAGTTTGGGGTCCTCAGTGCAGGAGAGACAAGGACCTGCTGCAGAGAGTCCAGCAGAGGGCCAGGAGGATGCTTGGAGGACTTGAGCATCTCCTCTGTGGAGAGAGCCTGAGAGCCTTGAGGCTGTGCAGCCTGGAGAGGAGAAGGCTGAGAGGGGATCTGAGCAATGTGCACACATAGCTGAGGGGTAGAGGGGGCCAAGCTCTTTTGGGTGGTCAGCAGCAATAAGCCAAGGAGCAATGGATGCAAACTGGAAGAGAGAAGGTTTCAGCTCAACATGAGGAGAAACTTCTTTACCTGGGGCTGCTTAGTCTGGAGAAGAGAAGACTCAGAGGGGATTGAATCAATGTCTGTAACTCTCTGAGGGCTGGGGGTCAGCAGGGGGGGCACAGGCTCTGCTCACTGCTCCCTGGCACAGGACAAGCAGCAGTGGATGGAAGCTGCAGCACAGGAGGTTGCAGCTCAGCACAAGAGGCAACTTCTTGCCTGGAAGGCTCCCAGAGCCCTGGCACAGGCTGCCCAGAGAGGCTGTGGAGTTCTCCTGCTCTGCAGACTTCCCAAACCCACCTGGATGTGTTCCTGGGTGAACTACCCTGGGGGGGTCCTGCTCTGGCAGGGAGGTTGGATTGGATGATCTCTGGAGGTCCCTCCCAACCTCGAAGGTTCTGTGATTCCAAGCACCCAGGCACCCTAACCACACTTCTGCCCAGGAGCCCTTTGCCCTCCTGCCAACCTCTAGACCCACTTTAACATCTGCTGCTGCCCACCACAGCACCCCAACCCCTGGCACTCCTGGCAGGGATCCTGCTTTGGCAGGGGAGGTTGGACTGTCAACCAGCAACAGAACAAGGGGACAGAGGGTCAAGCTCTGCCAGGGCAGGTTGAGGCTGGATGTGAGGAGGAAGTTGTTGGCAGAGAGAGTGATTGGCACTGGAATGGGCTGCCCAGGGAGGTGGTGGAGTCACTGTCCCTGGAGGTGTTGCAGCCAAGCCTGGTTGGGGCACTTAGTGCCATGGTCTGGTTGGCTGGGCAGGGCTGGGTGCTAGGTTGGGCTGGAGGAGCTTGGAGCTCTCTGCCAACCTGCTTGTCTCTCTGATTCTGTGATTATATGATCTCTGGAGGTCCCTTCCAGCCTCAAAGGTTCTGTGATTCCAAGCACCCAGGCACCCTAACCACACATCTGAGCAGGAGCCCTTTGCCCTCCTGCCAACCTCTAGACCCACTTTAACATCTGCTGCTGCCCACCACAACAACCCCAACCCCTGGCACTCCTGGCAGCCCCCACCCCCCAACCCCCAGCACTCTGTGAAGTTCCCAGGGGACCCAAGCATGTGAGCTTCCCTTCTTTGGAAGAGCAGCTCAGCTCCACCACTCCTGCCACAGCCTCTCACCCTGCTGCCTGCCTGCCTCCTACGTCAGATGTTTTTGAGAAGCTCTGCCCAGCTTCCTGGCTGGGGAGCTGATCCTGCTGACGTCTGCAGGGCTGGCCACGTCAGGCAGGGCTGGGAAGGGAAATGCAATCCTTTTTTGGGTGCAGAGGAGAGCAGAGCCTATTGGCCCCAGCAGAGAGGAGGGCTGAGGCTCAGCAGCAGCTGGGCTCTGGGGCTTGATGCAGCACTAAGAGCTTAAACAATAACCAGGAGGAACACTCCAGGGCTGGCAGGGATCCCTCTAGTTTGGTTTGGGTGTTTATTTCCCCCCCTCCCTTCCTCCCTCTCCCCTCTCTCAGCTCAGCACACACAGTTTTCCTTTCCCTTTTCAAAGGGGTGTTGCACTGTTGAGAGAATTAAGGGCAGTGGAAATGCTTCTGCAGGGTTAGGTTTGGAGGCTTTATTTCAGGGGTCTGCTGGAGAGAGTCCAGTGGAGGCCATGAGGATGATGTGGGGGGACTGCAGCAGCTCTGCTGTGAGGTGAGGCTAAGAGCCCTGGGGCTGCTTAGTCTGGAGAGGAGAAGGCTGAGAGGGGATCTGAGCAGTGTCTATAAATACCTGAGGGGTGGCTGCCAGCATGAGAGTGCCAGGATGAAGGTGCCAGGATGAAGGTGCCAGCATGAGAGTGCCAGGATGAAGGTGCCAGGATGAAGGTGCCAGGCTCTTTTTGGTGGTGCCCACTGATGGGGCAAGGAACAAGGGGTACAAGCTGGCAGCACAGCAGGTTCCACCTTAACATGAGGAGAAACTTCTTTAGAGTGAGAGTGCAGAGCCCTGGAGCAGGCTGCCCAGAGAGGTTGTGGAGTTCTCCTGCTCTGCAGACTTCCCAAACCCACCTGGATGCATTCCTGGGTGAACTACCCTGAGGGGGGTCCTGCTCTGGCAGGGAGGTTGGATTGGATGATCTCTGGAGGTCCCTTCCAACCTCGAAGGTTCTGTGATTCCAAGCACCCAGGCACCCTACCCACACTTCTGCCCAGGAGCCCTTTGCCCTCCTGCCAACCTCTAGACCCACTTTAACATCTGCTGCTGCCCACCACAGCACCCCAACCCCTAGCACTCCTGGCAGGGATCCTGCAGGGGGGGTTGAACTGGCAACCAGCAACAGAATAAGGGGACAGAGGCTCAAGCTGTGCCAGGGCAGGTTGAGGCTGGATGTTAGGAGGAAGTTGTTGTCAGAGAGAGTGATTGGCACTGGAATGGGCTGCCCAGGGAGGTGGTGGAGTGGCTGTGGCTGGAGATGTTGCAGTCAAGCCTGGCTGGGGCACTTAGTGACATGGTGTGGTTGGTTGGGCAGGGATGGGTGCTAGGTTGGGCTGGAGGAGCTTGGAGCTCTCTGCCAACCTGCTGGATTCTGTGATTCCATGATCTCTGGAGGTCCCTTCCAACCTCGAAGGTTCTGTGATTCCAAGCACCCAGGCACCCTACCCACACTTCTGCCCAGGAGCCCTTTGCCCTCCTGCCAACCTCTAGACCCACTTCAACATCTGCTGCTGCCCACCACAGCACCCCAACCCCTGGCACTCCTGGCAGGGACCCTGCTTTGGCAGTGGGAGGTTGGCCTGGATGATCTAATTGACTGGCCAGGGCTGGGTGCTAGGTTGGGATGATCTTGGAGGTCTCTTGCTACTCTGGGGGATCCTGCTCTGGCAGGGGGTGGAGGGTTGGCCTGGATGATCTCCAGTGGTCCCTTTCAGCCCCTACCATTGTGTGATTCTGTGATTCTCTGTCATCAGACTCCCCAACCTCCCACTCCAGCTGCACCCCTGTGCTTCTGAAAGGGAACCCAGCCTTGGCCTGCCACAGAACCTGGGTTGGTATCTCGAGGCAGCAGCTGCCCTGGGGCACTTGGAGGCTTCCAAAAACTACTGTTTAGGTTGGAAAGCAGGCAAAAAGATTCTTGGCTGCAAGAGTGGTCAGGGATTGGCACAGGCTGCCCAGGGAGGTGGTGGAGTCCTCAGCCTTGGAGGTGCTCAGGAAAGATGTGGCCACAGCACCTGGGGCCATGGCTTGGTGGCTGTGGTGGGGTTGGGTTGATGCTGGACTGCATCACCCTCCAGGGCTTCTCCTGCTGCATCCATCCTGTGATTCTCTGGATGAAAAAAGAGATGATGTTTGTGGAGCAAGAGAACTTGGAAGAGCAAAGCAGAAGCACTCTGAACATCCTGCTCCAGGCTGGGAGCTTTCAAGTGCTTGGAAACAAAAAAGACTGAAACAGGAGGACAAACCAGCCCTGACTCAGTGATTGAAGTGAAGCTTTTACTCCTATCTGTGTGCACATCTCTGGCAGCCTGGACACTTTGCAACAAGTCCTTCAGGCAGGCTTCAGTCAAAGTTCCTCAGCTGCTGGGAAAACCCCAAGCTAGAGACAGAAAAAATCCAGAGCAAGGCTCCTCCTGCCTCCAGCTCATGTCCTACCTGCCTGGTGAGGCTCTGTCTGCTCTGCCACCCCTGCAGCTCTGGCAGGGCTGCAGTGCTGCACACTCCCTGCCTGCCTGTGTGGGTGGCTGGGAGATGAGACAGCTCTGCCCTGTGCCCTACGTGGTGTGGGGGGAGGGAGGGAAACAACCCACAGCATGAAAGAAGTAAACCCAAAGCAGGGGAGCAAGGGCAGGGAGCTGTGAGGAGGAGAGAGTTCATCTCAGAGCAGCTGCCTGAGGCTGCAGAGAGGACTTAGAGCAACCTTCCAGGGCTTGAAGGGGGCTGCAGGAGAGCTGGAGAGGAGTCAGAGAATCAGCCAGGGTTGGAAGGGACCACAAGGAGCAGCCAGTTCCAACTCCCCTGCCATGCCCAGGGACACCTCATGCTAGAGCAGGCTGCACACAGCCTCAGCCAGCCTGGCCTTAAACACCTCCAGGGATGAGGCTTCCACCACCTCCCTGGGCAACTCATTCCAGCCTCTCACCACTCTCCTGCTCAACAACTTCCTAACACCCAGTCTGAAACTCCCCACCTCCAGCTTTGCTCCATCCCCCCAGTCCTGTCACTCCCTGACAGCCTCAAAAGTCCCTCCCCACCTTTCTTGTAGCCCCCTTTGGATACTGCAAGGCCACAAGAAGGTCTCCTCAGAGCCTTCTCCTCTCCTGACTGCACAGCCACAGCTCCTTCAGACTCTCCTCACAGCAGAGCAGCTCCAGCCCTCTGCTCACCCTCCTGGCCCTGCTCTGGACACCTTCCAGCACCTCCACATCCCTCTTGTAACAGAAGCTCCAGACCTGGAGGAGCTTTACTGAAAGGCATGGAGGGACAGAGTGAGGGTGAGGGGTGATGGAGGGACAGGGTGAGGGGTGGTGGCTTCAGGCTGGGAGAAGCTGGATTGAGATTGGGCTTTAGGAAGAAATTCTTGCCTCTGAGGGTGGTGAGGCACTGGAACAGCCTGCCCAAGGAGGCTGTGGATGTGTCCTCCCTGGAGGTGTCCGAGGCCAGGTTGGACCTCAACTGCTGTCTGTAACTGAAGGGACACTGTGGAGAGGCTGCTGCTGGGCTCTGCTCACAGGGCATTGGAGCCAGGACAAGGGGGAATGGCCTCAAACTGAGGCTGGGGAGGTTTAGATTGGACATTAGGAAGAAGCTTTTCATGGGGAGAGTGGCCAGGGACTGGAATGAGCTGCCCAGGGAGGTGCTGCAGTCCCCCAGCCTGGCTGTGTCTCAGGTGGTTTGGATGTGGTGCTTGGGGCCATGGTTTAAGGTGAACCTTGCAGAGCAGGGCTCTAGGTTGGGCTTGGTGCTCCTGAGAGGCTTTGCCAACCTGGGTGGTGCTGTGAGGCTGTGGATGTGGCCATGAGCAAGCTGCTGGTGTAGAAGATGTCCATGGGGGGTTGGGGGGGTTGGACCAAGATGATCTTTAAGGTCCTTTCCAGCCCAACCCATTCCATGGTTCCATGATCCTGCCCTTGCATAACCAGCCCCAGATTTGGCATCTCATTCCAAGAGGGATGTGGAGGTGCTGGAGCAGGGCAGAGGAGGGCAAGGAAGGTGTGGAAAGGCCTGGAGGATGAATGTGCTGAGGAGCAGCTGAGGGAGCTGGGGCTGGGTAGTGTGAAACAGAGGAGGCTGAGGGCAGAGCTCATTGCTGTCTGCAGCTGCCTGGAAGGAGGCTGTGGAGAGGCTGCTGCTGGGCTCTGCTCACAGGGAATGAGTGACAGAACAAGAGGGAATGGCCTCAAGCTTTAGCCTGGGTGTTAGGGAAGGTTTTTTTCCCCCACCAAGAGTGGTCAGGCACTGGCACAGGCTGCTCAGGGAGGTGGTGGAGTCACCAACCCTGGATGTGTTTAGAAGTGGTTTGGCTGTGGTGCTTGGGGCTATGGTTTAGGGTTCACCTTGCAAGCTTCTGGGTTGGCTTTGGTGATCCTCGAGGGGCTTCTCCAAAAGGAATGCTGCTGTGATTCTCTGAAAGGCAGAGGACAATTCCAGTGCTGGCAAACACTGCTGGGCTGGAAAGTCCCTTTACACCTCCCCCAGCCTCTCCCAGGGCCTCCCAGTTCCCCTGCCTGCTGTGGCTCACACCCAGGTCTCTAATCTTATCAAGCAGCAGTGCTGGAAACCTGCTCAGCAGGGTCACAGAGCAAAGTGAGGCCATCAGGAACCCTCCTCCAGAACTCACCTTGGTCAAGACGTGGTCAGAAGCATTTCTGTCCACTCTGTGATGTCTTTCTTTTCCCAGTTAGGGCTGCATAAAGTGTAATTAGGCAGCCCCGTGTAATTAAGGCAATTAGGGAAGCTAAGCACCCCCACGGAGTAATTGTGGGGCCAATTTTTAGCATACCCAAGGGCACTTAGAGAGCCCAGGAGGAGGAGTGACCTGCTCAGGTGGCTCTAAAGCACTCCTCTGAGGTGTGTCCCAGGTGACTGCTTGGAAGGGGACATTGTTCTGGTGCTGCTGGGAAGGAGTTGGCTGGAGAGGGACTTCTTGTTTTAAAAAGAAATCATTTTCAGCTCTTGTTTCCCTTCTGAAGCAAACTGAAACTTGAGACTCTGGATGTGAAGTGACCCAGATTCAGATCTGACCTGACAGAAGGGCAGCTCAGCTCTCAGAGCTGTCAACTCCACAGGGCAGTGTGGGTTGCTCCAGGCAGCACCTCCCCTGCTGTCTGCTTCTCTTGCTTTTTGAAGAGCATTTCCAGGCAGGCTCAAGAAGTCTTCACCACAAATTGGTGCTGATGTGGGGGGGAAAAGCCTCCCTGAGGTGTTTTGTTTGTAGTGGGAAATACTCTCCTGGAGGGGAGCAGAGCCCTGCAGAGGGACCTGGCCAGGCTGCATGGGTGGGCAGAGGCCAAGGGGATGAGACTGAACAAGGCCAAGTGCAGGGTTCTGCACTTTGGCCACAACAACCCCAAGCAGCACTACAGGCTGGGGCCAGAGTGGCTGAGAGCAGCCAGGTAGAGAGGGAGCTGGGGGTGCTGGCAGAGAGGAGCTGCAGAGGAGGCAGCAGTGCCCAGGTGGGCAGCAGAGCCAATGGCATCCTGGGCTGGCTCAGGAGCAGTGTGGGCAGCAGGACAAGGGAGGTTCTTGTGCCCCTGTGCTCAGCACTGCTCAGGCCACCCCTGCAGTGCTGTGTCCAGTTCTGGGCTCCTCCATTGCAGAGAGCTGTTGAGGTGCTGGAAGGTGTTTGGAGAAGGGCAGCAAGGCTGGGGAGGGGCCTGGAGCACAGCCCTGTGAGGAGAGGCTGAGGGAGCTGGGGGGGTGCAGCCTGCAGCAGAGGAGGCTCAGGGCAGAGCTCATTGCTGCCTGCAGCTGCCTGCAGGGAGGCTGTAGCCAGGTGGGGTTGGGCTCTGCTGCCAGGCAGCCAGGGACAGAAGAAGGAGACACAGCCTGAAGCTGTGCCAGGGCAGGTCTAGGCTGGATGTTGTTAGGAAGTTCCTGGCAGAGAGAGTGATTGGCACTGGAATGGGCTGCCCAGGGAGGTGGTGGAGTGGCTGTGGCTGGAGGTGTTGAAGCCAAGCCTGGCTGGGGCACTTAGTGCCATGGTCTGGTTGGTTGGTCAGGGCTGGGTGCTAGGTTGGGCTGGAGGAGCTTGGAGCTCTCTGCCAACCTGCTGCATTCTCTAAGTACCACAAGAAGACTCCTTTAGATCCTGTTCTTTTGAGACCAAAGGCAGCTCTCTGCTTTCTTTCTTCTCCCCTTTTAGCAGGTCCCTGAAAGCCATCTCATCCCTGCCCTGCCTGAAGATTGATCTCTGCTCAAGCAGCAAAATGCCTGAGGCACACTAGATCCTGATCAGCATCTCAGCTCCAAATCTGGAGTCACTGCATCCTCATCTACAGATATCAGAGGCAGCATCTGCTGTGAGAACTGAACAGCAGCACCCACGGGGGCAGGGAGTCAGCTCAGCACTGGGCAAGACACTGCTAAGGTCCAGAGGCCATAGGAGGTGGGAGGTTGGAGGCAGTTGCATCACCACCCATCCCCACCAGCCAGGGGAGCTGTCCTGGCTGTGTGCTGCCTGCCTTGGGGGAGAGGACTTCACCAGCACAAAGGTTCCTGTGGGACCTGAGCTGGATTCTCTGTGGAGGTCCCTTCCAACCCCTAACATTTCTGTGATCCTGAGGCCTTTGGAGGTCCCTTCCAGCCCCTAACATCACTGTGATCCTGTGATCCCTGGAGGTCCCTTCCAGCCCCTAACATCACTGTGATGCTGTGATCCTTGGAGGTCCCTTTCAGCCTCTAACATCACTGTGATCCTGTGATCCCTGGAGGTCCCTTCCAACCCCTAACATCACTGTGATCCTGTGACCTCTGGAGGTCCCTTCCAGCCCCTAACATCACTGTGATGCTGTGATCCCTGGAGGTCCCTTTCAGCCTCTAACATCACTGTGATGCTGTGATCCCTGGAGGTCCCTTCCAGCCCCTAACATCACTGTGATCCTGTGACCTCTGGAGGTCCCTTCCAGCCCCTAACATCACTGTGATGCTGTGATCCCTGGAGGTCCCTTTCAGCCTCTAACATCACTGTGATGCTGTGATCCCTGGAGGTCCCTTCCAGCCCCTAACATCACTGTGATCCTGTGACCTCTGGAGGTCCCTTCCAGCCCCTAACATCACTGTGATGCTGTGATCCCTGGAGGTCCCTTTCAGCCTCTAACATCACTGTGATCCTGTGATCCCTGGAGGTCCCTTCCAACCCCTGACATCCCTGTGATCCTGTGATCTTTAGGAGCCAGCTGAGCTGCCCACAAGTCACCTGTTTGCTCTTTGGGTGGCCCAGATCCTCCTCGAGCTGGCCAGCAGCAGGTCCTGTGCACAGCTGGGCTCTGTCCTGCCTCATCTGTCCCAGCCTCACAGAGCTCAGACCTCCCCTGGCTGAAGACAAAGCTGGGGGAGCTCTGGGGGCCAGCTCCAGGCTGCAGCTGGCTGTGAGGAAAGGCTGAGCACCAACCTGTGCTGCTCCCTCTGCCTCACCAAGCTCCTGTTCTGCTCTGCTGGTGTCCACCCAAGGAGCCCCTGGGATGTCTTTGATTGTTAACTTCTAAGAGGTGATGCAGCTCCCTGGGCTGAATTGAAAGCAATGTGGGCAGCAGGTCAAGGGAGATGATTCTCCTCCTCCTCCTCAGCTCCTCTGAGACCCCATCTGCAGTGCTGGGTCCAGCTCTGGAACACAATAAGGACATGGAACTGTCAGAGTGGATCCAAAGGAGGCCACAGAGAACCTCTGCTATGAGGACAGGCTGGGAGAGTTGGGAGTGTTCAGTCTGGGGAGGAGAAACCTCCAGGGAGACCTTAAAGCAACCTTCCAGCAGCTGAAGTGGGGCTGCAGGAGAGCTGGGGAGGGACTTTGGACAAGGGCTGGGAGTGCCAGGACAAGAGGGGATGAGGGCTTCAGACTGGAAGAGGCTGGACTGAGCTATTAGGAAGGAATCCTTGCCCACGAGGGTGGGGAGGCACTGGCAGAGGCTGCCCAGAGAAGTTCCATGGTTCTGTGTCTCACATTGGGTCTTCTGCACTCTCCCTGCCCCACAGCAACCCCAACCCCCCCCTAGCTGGGACCTGATCTTGTTCTTTTATTCATCCTCTCTGCTTCTTTTAGCTGACTTCTGCCTTCCAGACCTTATCAGGGACCTGCTGAGCCAGTTCATGTTTCCTTCCCAGCAGTGACCTTGTTCTTGAATTCAAAGCTCCCCCCCCACACACCCTCCTCCTTGCTGGAGGGAAAAAGAAAAGCTTCCAACAGGAGAAGACTTTGAGATGAGATCTCAACATTGGCAGCTCTGAGCTGGAATTTCTGCTGGTGGAGCAGAACAGTTGGAGCCCAACTTGGCCTTGCTAGAAAGAAGGCAAACAACCATTCCTGGCAGACAGCTGTGGCCAGCTGCCAAGTGAGAGCCCTCCTGGGCAGGGTGAAGGGTGCAGGAGCTATTCTTAGCTGGTTTGTGTGGGTAAAAGAAAGGGTCTTCAGCTGCCTGGGCTCTGCCAAAGCTCACCCAGGAGAACTCTGGAGAATGAGGGAGTGGAAGGCAGGAATCTGAGCCCCTTTTAAGGGCTGTTTACCCTTCCAGCCTCCCCAGATTTCAAGGGCATGGATATGAGGCCAATCTGAAATGGTTATCATGGTGAGAGCTGCAGGCAGGGGAGGGAGTGGAGATCCCTGGAGCCCTGTCAGCCAGGATTAATGGATCACATGGGAATGTTTTCCTGCTCTACCAGGCCAGCTCCGTGACAAGCGTTTGGGATCCCGGCTGGGAATGGGCTCTCTGCAGGGAAAAACACTCCTGGGCTTGGGGTTTTCCTAGGGCTTGTTGCTGCAGGGAACTGGAAGGTGACTTTCCCCTCCCTTCCTTCCTTCCCCTGCTGTGGCATTCATCTTTCTAGCAGGGAGCTGCCTCCTCGCAGCTCTCTTCCCAGCTCCTTCCACTCCTCGCAGGTCCAGCAGTGTCCAGGTGCTTTCTTTCACAGGGGTGGTGAGGCTCTGGCAGAGGCTGCCCTGCCCAGGGAGGTTGTGGCTGCCTCCTCCCTGGGGGTGCTCAAGGCTAGGGAGGATGAGGCCTTGAGCAGCTGAGCCTAGCTGAGAGGTGTCCCTGCCCACGCTGGGGAGGTTGTTGGAGGAGATGATGTCTGAGGTCCCTTCCAAGCTGAGCCACTCTGTGAACTTGAGTGTGTCTTGAGAGCCTGAGAGCCCTGGGGGCTGTGCAGCATGGAGAGGAGAGGGGACCTGAGCAATGTCTACTCTCTCTTCACTGAAAGAGTCATTGGACACTGGAATGGGCTGCCCGGGGAGGTGGTGGAGTCGCCGTCCCTGGAGCTGTTCAAGGCAGGACTGGACGTGGCACTTGGTGCCATGGTCTGGCCTTGAGCTCTGTGCTAAAGGGTTGGGCTTGATGGTCTGTGAGGTCTCTTCCAACCTTGGTGATACTGTGATATCTGAGGGGTGGGGGGCAAGTGGAGGGGGCCAAGCTCTTTCCACTGTCAGCAGCAGTAAGCCAAGGAGCAATGGATGCAAACTGGTACAGGGAAGGTTTCAGCTCAGCATGAGGAGGAACTTCTTTGCAGTGAGGGTGACAGAGCCCTGGAGCAGGCTGCCCAGAGAGGTTATGGAGTTCTCCTGCTCTGCAGACTTCCCAAACCCACCTGGATGCATTCCTGGGTGAACTACCCTGGGGGGGTCCTGCTCTGGCAGGGAGGTTGGATTGGATGATCTCTGGAGGTCCCTTCCAGCCTCGAAGGTTCTGTGATTCCAAGCACCCAGGCACCCTACCCACACTTCTGCCCAGGAGCCCTTTGCCCTCCTGCCAACCTCTAGACCCACTTCAACATCTGCTGCTGCCCACCACAGCACCCCAACCCCTGGCACTCCTGGCAGGGATCCTGCTTTGGCAGTAGGAGGTTGGCCTGGCTGATCTAATTGATTGGCCAGGGCTGGGTGCTAGGTTGGACTGGATGAGCTTGGAGGTCTCTTGCTGCTCTGGGGGATCCTGCTCTGGCAGGGGGTGGAGGGTTGGACTGGATGATCTTGGAGGTCTCTTCCAGCCTGGTTGATTCTATGATGACCTCTGGAGGTCCCTTCCAGCCTCTAAGGTTCTGTGATTCTGTGTCCTCTGCACTGCCTTTTGCTCTGTCACCTCGTGGGGAACACTCTCCCTGCCCTGGGTTCCCAGGAGCTGTTCTTGGCCTGGGTCTTTGCTTTTTCTGGTGCTGGCTCAAATTCCAGAGCTGCTGAGAGATCCCAAATGGCTTTGCTGTGACCTCCCCGTGGGAGACAGGGACATAGCTGTCTGGGTTGGGAGTGGGACTGTCCCTGCCATTACTGGTGGGTGGGGTGGGGCAGGGCTAGGGTAGAACTGAGCTCCCCAGAGCACTAATTATAGTGTGAGCTGGTGATGAGCATGAGGAGAGCAATCACTGCAAGGAGCTCTGGGGAGCAGTGGTCAGCAGGGCTGGACTGAAGCAGCCTGGGCCAGGCTGGCTGGTCTCTCAGGATCATCTCTGATCCAGCAGAGCCCTTGGGGTCAGGTCTTTGCCCATCCATCACAGCCCTGGCACACCTCAGGGCAGCCTCCTGGAGGCTATTTCCAGCACATTGAAGTTCTGTTTAGCTTAAGCAGGTTGAAATGTGCCTCCCTCCTTCCAAACCTGACATCTACATGAAGGTTTCATAAAGCAAACCCACAGTCCTGAGCACAAATTGAGCAACAGATCAAGGCCTTGGCCAGGCACCAAGATCTGACCTGAAAATGGCTCAAGAATCCACCCCCCCTCCCCACACCCTCCTCTCCTCAAGTGCAGGCAGATAAAATCAGGACTCTCTTAATTCCCCTAAACCTGGGTGGAAAAATGCCCCCAGAGCTGAAGTGCTGCTTCTGTGAGGAACAGCTGTGGCTCTGACCTGAGATTTGGGATCCAAACCCAGGTGTGCCACCCCAAGCCAAGCCTAATCCCAGATTCTGGAGTCAACGACTCCCCCATCCCCTCCTTGCCTACCTCACCCACTCCCTCCTGCCCTCACTGCCTGCACACAGCCCAGCAGCGCAGGGCAAGCTCCAGGTACCTGCTCAGCTCTGCCTTCCTGGACCTTCCTGACTGACAGGACTTTGTGTGGGACTTCTGCAAGAGGCAGAGGGAGGAAAATCACTTCTGCAAGTCTGCAAGATGGCCAAAACCATCCCAGTGCTGGTGTGGTCCAGAATTGCCTGGGCTGGAAAAGAGCTTTCAGATCAAGGAGTCCAATCCTTAGCCCAATGCTGCCAAGTCCTTGGCTGAACCATGGCCCTCAGCACCACATCTGCACCACTCAAACCCCTCCAGGGATGGGGACTCCACCACCTCCCTGAGCAGCCTCTGCCAGGCTTTGAGGACCCTTCCAGGGAAGAAATTCTTCCTAATGTCCAACCTAAGCCTCCTCAGCTGCAACCTGAAGCCATTTCCTCTCATCCTATCACTTGTCCCCTGGGTGAAGAGCCCAACCCCCCCACCTGGTTCCAGCCTCCTGTCAGGGAGCTGTAAAGAGCAATGAGGTCTCCCTTCAGCCTCCTTTCCTCCACACTAAACACCTCCAGTTCCCTCAGCTGCCCCTCCCCAGCCCTCTTCCTCCAGACCCTTCATCAGCTTCATCGCCCTCCTCTGAACACGCTCTGGCCCCTCAATGTCCTCAGTGTGAGGGGCTCAAAACTGAACCCAGCACTTGAGATGTGCAAGTCTGCCTCTGCTGAGCTGCTCCTCTGGCCTTTGCTGTTAGCTCCAGGGCAGCTGTGGTCTGCTGAGGGAGAGGATGCTGGTGTGGGCAGCGGCAGGTGGTGAGGAGGAGGTCTGCGAAGGAGCCGGGGGCGGCTGCGTGCGGTGCACCCTGCGCCTGCTTCCCCCTGCCCAGGTGCAGCTCAGCACCAACAATTAGCCAGGGAGGGTGAGGAATCCTTGGGAACAGCCTAGAGCAGTCCTGCAGAGTCCACCTGCTAGCCAGGAGGTATCTCTGCGAGCAGGGATCAGCCTGCCTGTTGGGAAAGGGCACCACCCAGATGTGAGCCGGGGCAGGGTGTTGCCCGGCTTTATCTGGGCTGCCTTTGAGCACTAATTGATGTTTGCAGGGGCTGGGAGCTTTGCGATGGCTGCTTTCATATTTGTGGGTGTAGCCTGAGAAGAACCCCAGGGACCTTCTCCCAGTGTCCCTTCTCTCCCACGCAGGAGCCTGGACCATGGGCAGGCTGCAGCCCTTGCTGGCTGCATGGCTCTGCAGCCTGGATCAGAGCAGCTGCGGGGAACAGCAGGGCTGGGGCAGAGCTGTGCAATGCAGCACCTGCAGGCATGGGGCAGAGCTGTGCCATGCAGCATCTGCAGGCTGTGCCTGGGGCAGAGCTGTGCCATGCAGCATCTGCAGGCTGTGCCTGGGGCAGAGCTGTGCCATGCAGCACCTGCAGGCATGGGGCAGAGCTGTGCCATGCAGCACCTGCAGGCTGTGCCTGGGGCAGAGCTCTGCCATGCAGCACCTGCAGGCTGTGCCTGGGGCAGAGCTGTGCAATGCAGCACCTGCAGGCTGTGCCTGGGGCAGAGCAATGCAATGCAGCACCTGCAGGCATGGGGCAGAGCTGTGCAATGCAGCACCTGCAGGCTGTGCCTGGGGCAGAGCTGTGCCATGCAGCACCTGCAGGCTGTGCCTGGGGCAGAGCTGTGCAATGCAGCACCTGCAGGCTGTGCCTGGGGCAGAGCTGTGCCATGCAGCACCTGCAGGCTGTGCCTGGGGCAGAGCTGTGCAATGCAGCACCCGCAGGCTGTGCCTGGGGCAGAGCTGTGCAATGCAGCACCTGCAGGCTGTGCCTGGAGCAGAGCTGTGCAATGCAGCACCTGCAGGCTTGGGGCAGAGCTGTGCCATGCATCACCTGCAGACTGTGCCTGGGGCAGAGCTGTGCAATGCAGCACCTGCAGGCTGTGCCTGGGGCAGAGCTGTGCAATGCAGCACCTGCTGGCTGTGCATGGGGCAGAGCTGTGCAATGCAGCACCTGCAGGCTGTGCCTGGGGCAGAGCTGTGCAATGCAGCACCTGCAGGCTGTGCCTGGGGCAGAGCTGTGCCATGCAGCACCTGCAGGCTGTGCCTGGGGCAGAGCTGTGCAATGCAGCACCTGCAGGCATGGGGCAGAGCTGTGCAGTGCAGCACCTGCAGGCTGTGCCTGGGGCAGAGCTATGCAATGCAGCACCTGCAGGCCGTGCCTGGGGCAGAGCTGTGCAATGCAGCACCTGCAGGCTGTGCCTGGGGCAGAGCTGTGCAGTGCAGCACCTGCAGGCTGTGCCTGGGGCAGAGCTGTGCAATGCAGCACCTGCAGGCATGGGGCACAGCTGTGCCATGCAGCACCTGCAGGCTGTGCCTGGGGCAGAGCTGTGCCATGCAGCACCTGCAGGCTGTGCCTGGGGCAGAGCTGTGCAGTGCAGCACCTGCAGGCTGTGCCTGGGGCAGAGCAATGCAATGCAGCACCTGCAGGCATGGGGCAGAGCTGTGCAGTGCAGCACTTGCAGGCATGGGGCAGAGCTGTGCAGTGCAGCACCTGCAGGCTTGGAGCAGAGCTGTGCAGTGCAGCACCTGCAGGCTGTGCTTGGGGCAGAGCTGTGCAATGCAGCACCTGCAGGCTGTGCCTGGGGCAGAGCTGTGCAATGCAGCACCTGCAGGCATGGGGCAGAGCTGTGCAGTGCAGCACCTGCAGGCCTGGAGCAGAGCTGTGCAATGCAGCACCTGCAGGCTTGGAGCAGAGCTGTGCAATGCAGCACCTGCAGGCTGTGTCTGGGGCAGAGCTGTGCAATGCAGCACCTGCAGGCTGTGCCTGGGGCAGAGCTGTGCAATGCAGCACCTGCAGGCTGTGTCTGGGGCAGAGCTGTGCAATGCAGCACCTGCAGGCTGTGCCTGGGGCAGAGCTGTGCAATGCAGCACCTGCAGGCTGTGTCTGGGGCAGAGCTGTGCAATGCAGCACCTGCAGGCTGTGCCTGGGGCAGAGCAGTGCATTGCAGCACCTGCAGGCATGGGGCAGAGCTGTGCAATGCAGCACCTGCAGGCTGTGCCTGGGGCAGAGCTGTGCAATGCAGCACCTGCAGGCTGTGCCTGGGGCAGATCTCTGCCATGCAGCACCTGCAGGCATGGGGCAGAGCTGTGCAATGCAGCACCTGCAGGCTGTGCCTGGGGCAGAGCTGTGCAATGCAGCACCTGCAGGCTGTGTCTGGGGCAGAGCTGTGCAATGCAGCACCTGCAGGCTGTGCCTGGGGCGGAGCTCTGCCATGCAGCACCTGCAGGCCGTGCCTGGGGCAGAGCTGTGCAATGCAGCACCTGCAGGCTGTGCCTGGGGCAGAGCTGTGCCATGCAGCACCTGCAGGCATGGGGCAGAGCTGTGCCATGCAGCACCTGCAGGCTGTGCCTGGGGCAGAGCTGTGCCATGCAGCACCTGCAGGCATGGGGCAGAGCTCTGCCATGCATCACCTGCAGGCTGTGCCTGACATAATCCCTGCGAGGAGCTGAGCTGGGGACCAAGAGGGCTGGTGGGGAAGGAAGAGGAGTGGGAGCCACATCCATATGGCCAAATCTTTAGCCTGTGCTGCTGCTGAGCTTCTGGAACTGGTCCTAACCAGGTCAGCTTGCTGCAAACCAGAGCAGGCCAAGATCTGGGAGTCCTAGAGCTGCTTGCTTGCTTTTTCCATGGAATCAGAGAATCCTTAGGGTTGGAAAAGACCTTTAAGATGATTAACTCCAACTGTAACCCTCTTGCCATGACCACTCAACTCGACCCTGAGTTTGCCACCTCTCAGCCCAGCCCAAGCCAGTGCTTCACCACCCTCTGCACAGAATTTCTTCCCCCCCCTAGCCTAAACCTCCCTCTTTGAGTTTCAAACCATCACCCCTTGCCCTGCCACAACAGCCCTTGCTCAAACATCTGCCCCCACCTCTTTTACCTGCCCTGTGGGGCACTGGAAGCCCAAACTCTTGCTTCTGCCTGCATCAAGACTCAGCAGCTGCTCAGCTCAGCTTCCTGCCACGCTGCCTGTCTGCCTGTCCCGGCTCAGGCTGCTGCACTGTGCCTGTGTGGTGCTGAGGAGGGTTTGGCTCCAGCCTCCTGTGTGGTGAGTGGGTTTGCCACCAGGGATGGGTTTGCTCGTTCCCAGTTGTGGGGAAGGAAATCATGTTTTGGCTGGAGCCAGGGTTTATTCTGGGACTTTCTAAAGGGGGAAAAGAGCAGAGCTTGGGGAGGCAGACAGAGCTCAGGCAGGCAGAGCCTGGGTAGGCAGGCAGAGCCCAGGCAGGCAGACAGAGGCTGGGCTGGCAAGCAGAGCCCAGGCAGGCAAATGGAACCCAGGCTGATAGAGCCCAGGCAGACAGAGCCCAGGCAGGCAGAGTCCAGACTGGCAAACAGAGTCCAGACTGGCAGACAGAGCCCAGGCAGGCAGAGTCCAGGCTGGCAGAGCCCAGGCTGGCAGACAGTCTGAGCTGGCAAACAGAGCCCAGGCTGGCAGAGCCCAGGCTGGCAGACAGTCTGAGCTGGCAAACAGAGCCCAGGCTGGCAGAGCCCAGGCAGGCAGAGCCCAGGCTGGCAGGCAGTCTGAGCTGGCAAACAGAGCCCAGGCAGGCAGAGCCCAGGCTGGCAGAGCCCAGGCTGGCAGACTCTCCCCAGGGTGCTGTGATAAGAGACAATTCCCAGGGGCAGTTTGCTCCTGCACACATCTGTCCTGTGCTGTTTACCTTCTGGAGGAGGCAGAGGCTGGGGTGGGGGGGGGTGGGGGTGGGGAGATTTTATCACCAAGAGCTGGGGAAGGGCAGAAGGGGTGGAGCAGGACAAGAGCCTTTCCAGGGGCACGTCTTGCTCCGGTGTCCTTCTGCTCCTTGCTCCATTCCTGAGATAAAAACAGGGCTCTGGACTCATTTTGTTGATGATTTCTCTTGTGCAGTCACCAGGCTGTTGCAGGCTTCACAGCTGACAACTTTCTCCAGGCCTGCCTGTCCAAACAGCTCCATCCCCACCTTACTTTGGGTCTGCTGCCTCTCTGAGCACTCAGCTGGACCTTCTCTGTGGCTGCCTTTTTCTACCCTCTCAAGCTTTGTTCCACAGGAACAGAGGGAGGAGGAGGAGGAGGAGGAGGAGGAGGAGGAGGAAGAGGCAGTGCCATCCTGTGAAGAGGATGTGGAAAAAAATAAAACCAACCCAAACCACACCAAAACAATAACCAAATGCAAAGAACAGGAAACCATCTCTGAAATCAGCATGAGGTCACCTACACACCTTCCCCAGCCTCATGGGGACCTGCAAGTCTGAGGCTTTGGCTCTGCCTGACACTGCTGAGCTCTGAGCAGCTCTCTTGGAACCATAAAATTCTGGTTGGAAAAGGACACTGAGACCATAGAATCAGGCAGGGCTGGAAGAGACCACAAGGAGCAGCCAGTGCCAACCCCCTGCCATGCCCAGGGACACCCTACCCTAGAGCAGGCTGCACACAGCCTCAGCCAGCCTGGCCTCAAACACCTCCAGCCATGGGGCCTCAACCCCCTCCCTGGGCAACCCATTCCAGCCTCTCACCACTCTCCTGCTCAACAACTTCCTCCTCACCTCCAGCCTCACTCTCCTCACCTCCAGCTCTGCTCCATCCCCCCCACTCCTGACACTCCCTCACAGCCTCAAAAATCCCTCCCCAGCTTTTTTGGAGTCCCCTTCAGATCCTGGCAGGCCACCAGAAGGTCCCCTGGGAGCCTCCTCTGCTCCAGCCTGCACAGCCCCAACTCTTTCAGGCTGTGCTCACAGCAGAGCTGCTGCAGCCTCTGAGCATCCTCCTGGCCCTGCTCTGGACACTCTCCAGCACCTCCACAGCCCTCTTGTCCCAGGGGCTCCAGATCTTGGAATCCAACCATTAGCTCACTTTTGAGTCTGTTCTTACACAGTTTTTGTTGCCCAAGACACTCAGCAGGGCCAAGCAGAGAACCCCAGAGCAGGCTGGAGGCAGCCAGAGCCAGCACCGCTGCAAAACTAGGTCCAAAGTCCTGAGAAGTCTGAAGGCAAAGCAATGCTCTCTGCTTGCTGCTCCCCTGAGTACTGCAGTGTTTGCTTCCCAAAATACTTCTGAACAGATGTGACATTCACAGTGGGGCAAAAGAGTCCTTTTCCACGAGGAGACACAGCATGGAGTAAGGAAAGTGGATCAGGAGGAGGCTGCCTGATCTAGGGCAGGGTGTCCCTGGCCATGGCAGGGGTTGGAACTGGCTGATCCTTGTGGTCCCTTCCAACCCTGACTGATTCTATGATTCTATGCTCTGACAGCTCCTAGGAGCTGCTGGTCACTTGCTGAAACCCTGGGCTTGGGTTTACAAAAGCCACAGAAGTGCTGTGGGGATGATCCCAGATGCTGCTGCTTTTGGCAGGGAGGGTTTGGACTCACAGGATCACAGGATCAGATGTCAGGGGTTGGAAGGGACCCAAAGAGATCATCCAGTCCAATCCCCCTGCCACAGCAGGACCACACAATCCAGCTCAGGGCACACAGCAACACATCCAGGCAGGCCTGGAAAGGCTCCACACAAGGAGACTCCGCAACCTCTCTGGGCAGCCTGTGCCAGGGCTCTGGGACCCTTCCAGGCAAGAAGTTGCCTCTTGTGCTGAGCTGCAACCTCCTGTGCTGCAGCTTCCATCCACTGCTGCTTGTCCTGTGCCAGGGAGCAGTGAGCAGAGCCTGTCCCCCCCTGCTGACCCCAAGCTCCCAGAGAGTTACAGACATTGATTCAATCCCCTCTCAGTCTTCTCTTCTCCAGACTAAGCAGCCCCAGGGCCCTCAGCCTCTCCTCACCAAGCAGTGCTCCACTCCCCTCATCATCCTCATAGCCCTGCCTTGGCCTCTCTCCAGCAGATCCCTGCCCCTCTTCACCTGGGGAGCCCTAAACTGAGGGCAGAACTTTGGAGCTCCTTTCCAAACTCTGTGATTCTGTGATCCAGCTCTCAGTCCCCAAACAGATCTACTCAGAAGCAGAAGGGCATATTTAAAGGCCCCAGATACTTGACACTGCCTGGACATGCCCAGAATGTGCCCTGACACATCCTGTCCACACAGCCCGAGGCACTGGGAGCTGCTGTGGGGAGTCAGGTTACAGACAGCACAGCCTGGACAAAGGACCAAGCTGACAAAAAGCCATTCAGGCACCAGAACAGAGGGGCAAGATGCTTAAGCAAAGCAGAACAAGGGGACACAGCCTCAAGCTGTGCCAGGGCAGGTCTAGGCTGGATGTTGTTAGGAAGTTGTTGTCAGAGAGAGTGATTGGCACTGGAATGGGCTGCCCAGGGAGGTGGTGGAGTGGCTGTGGCTGGAGGTGTTGCAGCCAAGCCTGGCTGGGGCACTGAGTGCTATGGTCTGGTTGGTTGGGCAGGGCTGGGTGCTAGGTTGGGCTGGCTGAGCTTGGAGCTCTCTGCCAACCTGCTTGAGTCTATGATTCATGATCTCTGGAGGTCCCTTCCACCCTCAAAGGTTCTGTGCTTCTGTGATTCCAAGCACCCAGGTACCCTACCCACACTTCTGCCCAGGAGCCCTTTGCCCTCCTGCCAATCTCCAGACCCACTTTAACATCTGCTGCTGCCCACCACAGCACCCCAACCCCTGGCACTCCTGGCAGCCCCCACCCCCAGGTGGGGTTGTTCTCATCTGCCAAGCAACCTGCAACAGAACAAGGGCACAGAGCCTCAAGCTATAGTCTGGTTGCTTGGCCAGGGCTGGGTGCTAGGTTGGACTGGATGAGCTTGGAGGTCTCCCCCAGCCTGGTTGATTCCAGGACTCTATGACCATGGACTCCTGCAGGCTGCTAAGCTCCTAGGAGCCTGTCCCACCTAGAAGACTCTGCTCTAGGCTGTCAGCAATCCATAGGTGCTGGCAAAACCTGGCCTGAGCTAGCAGCAGCTTAAACCCCTCCTTGTTTCCTGGCTATGGCAGTGGCCTCCCTCTTCCCCCCCCCCCCCCCCCCCCCCAGTTGCATTTCACACTCTTCTCTCCCAGCCTCATTTCCCAACAGCCTGTTTTGAAAGGACTTCTCAGCTCTAAGTGTAGGCTGAGCTTAAGGCTCTTGCTTTATTGTTTACCCTGCCTGCCAGGCCTGTTTCTGGGGTCAGACCCAGGTTAGCAATTAAAGCTAGCATTAAACACACTGGCCCAGCTTCCCCCTGGGCTTTTTATTCCCCCCCCCCCCCTTCCCTTAACTGGTGTTAGCAAGCAGGTGGCTGCTGGCACTGCTGGCACAATTGACTGTGCCCTCTCTGGCACTGCCAGATAATGAGATTTGAAGAGAGCCAACGTTGAGGCTGAGTTTTGCTGCTCACAGCTGTTCCCAGAGACTTCTGTTCAAGGCCTTTTGTTGGTTTGTGCTGCTGCTGCTGTGTGGTTTGGTTGTGGTTTGTTGTTTTGTTGGGGTTTTTTTTTTATCCCCTCCCCAAATCTGGAGCTAACTCCCTCTAAATCCTTCTCAAATCCTAAGAGGAATGGGAAGGGACCTAGCCAGGAGAGGTGACAAACTAATTCAGCAACTGAGGTGAGGGGCTGGGGGGGAAGGATTTGGATGTTCACAGGATGTTAGGGGTTGGAAGGGACTCAAGGAGATCATCCAGTCCAGCCCCCTGCCAGAGCAGGGCAATCCTCTCTGACACAGATCACACAGGAACACATCCAGACAGGCCTGGAAAGGCTCCACACAAGGAGACTCCACAACCTCTCTGGGCAGCCTGTGCCAGGGCTCTGGGACCCTTCCAGGCAAGAAGTTGCCTCTTGTGCTGAGCTGCAACCTCCTGTGCTGCAGCTTCCATCCACTGCTGCTTGTCCTGTGCCAGGGAGCAGTGAGCAGAGCCTGTCCCCACCTCCTGACAGCCTTCAGATACTTTTAAACATTGATCAAATCCCCTCTCAGTCTTCTCTTCTCCAGACTAAGCAGCCCCAGGGTCCTCAGCCTCTCCTCATCAGCCATGCCCTCCAGTCCCCTCATCATCCTCGTATCCCTCCACAGTATCACAGTCTCACAGTATCATCAGGGTTGGAAGAGACCTCACAGCTCATCAAGTCCAACCCTTTAGCACAGAGCTCAAGGCCAGACCATGGCACCAAGTGCCACGTCCAGTCCTGCCTTGAACAGCTCCAGGGACGGCGACTCCACCACCTCCCCGGGCAGCCCATTCCAGTGGCCAATGACTCTCTCAGGGAAGAACTTTCTCCTCACCTCCAGCCTGAATCTCCCCTGGTGCAGCCTGAGGCTGTGTCCTCTTGTTCTGGTGCTGGCCACCTGAGAGAAGAGAGCAACCTCCTCCTGGCCACAACCTCCCCTCAGGTAGTTGTAGACAGCACTGGACCCTCTCCAGCAGATCCCTGTCCCTCTTCAACTGGGGAGCCCAAAACTGAACACAGTATTCAAGATGAGGTCTCAGCAGGGCAGAGCAGAGGGGGAGGAGAACCTCCCTTGATGTGCTGGGCACACTCCTAATACACCCCAGGACCCCATTGGCCTTCTTGGCCACAAGGGCACATTGCTGTGCCATGGGTTAGCCACCAGCACCCCCAGGTCCCTCTCCACAGAGCTGCTCTGCAGCAGTCACCTCCCAGCCTGTACTGGTGCAGTTTATTATCCCTCCCCAGGTGCAGGACTCTGCACTTGGCTTTGTTGAACCTCATCTGGTTCCTCTGTGCCCAGCTCTCAGCCTGCCCAGGTCTCTCTGGATGCCTGCACAGCCTGCAGCTGTCTCAGCCAAGCCTCCCAGCTTGGTGTCATCAGCAGACTTGCTGAGCAGCCTCTCTGTGCCCTCATCAATGTCACTGATGAAGATGTTGAACAGGACTGGCCCCAGCACTGGTCCCTGATGCTAATTCTGTGTCACTCTTTGCTGCTGCTAACAGGGCAGGGCTATGTGTGTGTAGGGGCTGGGGGTGTGTGTAGGGGCTGGGTGTGTGTAGGGGCTGGGGGTGTGTGTAGGGGCTGGGGAGTGTGTGTAGGGGCTGGGGGTGTGTGTGTAGGGGCTGGGGGTGTGTGTAGGGGCTGGGGGTGTGTGTGGCTCTGACTGCCACTTGCCTCTAACAGCACTTGAGAAAAGCTTGGGCTTGCTGGTTTGTGTCTGATGCCATTGGAACTCCAAGCCCAGCAGACTCAAAACAACAACAACAACAACAAAAAAGATGTTATCACCACCTCTCATCCCCCCCCCCCCCCAATAAAAAAGAGACCCCAAAACCCCAAACCATAACAAGTTGTGAACAGTGTGGCCAGTAGGACAAGGGAGGTTCTTCTTCCCCTGTACTCAGCACTGCTCAGACCACACCTTGAGTGCTGTGTCCAGTTCTGGGCCACTCAATTCAAGAGAGATGTTGAGGTGCTGGAACATGTCCAGAGAAGGGCAACAAAGCTGGTGAGGGGCCTGGAGCACAAATCCTATGAGGAGAGGCTGAGGGAGCTGGGGGTGTGCAGCCTGGAGAAGAGGAGGCTCAGGGGTGACCTCATTGCTGTCTACAACTACCTGAAGGGACATTGTAGCCAGGTGGGGGTTGGTCTCTTCTCCCAGGCAACCAGCAACAGAACAAGGGGACACAGTCTCAAGTTGTGCCAGGGTAGGTCTAGGCTGGATGTGAGGAGGAAGTTGTTGGCAGAGAGAGTGATTGGCATTGGAATGGGCTGCCCAGGGAGGTGGTGGAGTCACCATCCCTGGAGGTGTTCAAGAAAGGACTGGATGAGGCACTTAGTGCCATGGGCTGGTTGATTGGATAGGGCTGGGTGCTAGGTTGGACTGGATGAGCTTGGAGGTCTCTTCCAACCTGGTTGATTCTGTGATTCTAAGTCAGGAGAGCAGCGTGGGAACAGCTGCACATGAAAACACAGAGAGCTGCTGACTCTTGAAAAGCCTAAGGCTCTCTGAGCAGCTTGCTCTGTCCACAGGAGGCTTTAACCCTTGATTGAAAGCCCAAATGTTCCCCTTTTAGTGCTATATATATATATATCTATCTATAATCATTTCCAGCTCGACTGGTTGGGAGCCTCGTTTGGATAAAGAGGGGCCCCAGAAGCGTTTGAAAGCTGATCTGAACTTCTAATTCCAGTCAAACCAGTTCCAAATCCAGGCTGGCCAATCACTGTGCAGAGGTTTCTTGGGTTTGGGGGGAGGTTGGTTGGTTTGGTTGGTTGGTTGGTGATTGGTTGGTTGATTGAAAATGGAAATCTAAATGGTCACAGCCATCTCCAGCTTACAGCATCACAGGATCAGAGGATATTAGAGGTTGGAAGGGACCCAAAGAGCTCATCCAGTCCAACCCCCCCCTGCCACAGCAGGACCATCCAATCTAGCTCAGGGCACACAGAATACATCCAGGCAGGCCTGGAAAGGCTCCACACAAGGAGACTCCACAACCTCTCTGGGCAGCCTGTGCCAGGGCTCTGGGACCCTTCCAGGCAAGAAGTTGCCTCTTGTGCTGAGCTGCAACCTCCTGTGCTGCAGCTTCCATCCACTGCTGCTTGTCCTGTGCCAGGGAGCAGTGAGCAGAGCCTGTCCTTAACTCCTGACCCCCAACCCTCAGAGAGTTACAGACATTGATTCAATCCCCTCTCAGTCTTCTCTTCTGCAGACTAAGCAGCCCCAGGGCCCTCAGCCTCTCCTCACCAGGCAGTGCTGCAGTCCCCTCAGCATCCTCATAGCCCTCCCTTGGACTCTCTCCAGCAGATCCCTGTCCCTCTTCAACTGAGGAGCCCAGCTCTGAAGGCACTACTCAAGATGAGGTCTCAGCAGGGCAGAGCAGAGGGAGAGGAGAACCTCCTTTAATCTGCTGGACACACTCTGCTTAATGCCCCCCAGGATCCCACTGGCCACTTGGCCACAAGAAGAGCATTGAGGTGCCAGGGCTCTGGGGCCCTTCCAGGCAAGAAGTTGCCCCTTGTGCTGAGCTGGAACCTCCTGTGCTGCAGCTTCCATCCACTGCTGCTTGTCCTATCCCAGGGAGCAGTGAGCAGAGCCTGTCCCCCCCTCCTGACCCCCAGCCCTTAGATAAACACTTATTAAATCCCCTCTGAGTCTTCTCTTCTCCAGACTAAGCAGCCCCAGGTCCCTCAGCCTCTCCTCATCAGGCAGTGCTCCAGTCCAGCTTAAACACAGGGTGGAAACTACTCCAGCCAGAAGAGCTTTAAAAGCAGCTCTAATTTCTCTCTTCACCATGAATTTCATTTTCTCATGGTTTGTTTACTCCCTACCTCCTCCAAGCCACTTGGAAGCTGAGTCTCTGCAGCCTGTCTTTTAGGACTGCAGTCTTCTTCTAACAGAGCCAGAACTGATGGGCACATAACCTGCTTAGAGCCCCTTGAGCTCCACAGGAAATCTCCTATTGGAAGAGCTTAATGAAGACAATCTGATTTTGGAGCCCAGGACCTGTGTCCAGCCATATGAACACACACACAAAGACAAAGGCTCTGAGCTGTGTGAAGGGAGCCTGTGGGAAGCAAAGGAGGATGAGTAAGAACTAAATGGAAGCTCTGAATTCAGAGAATGGTGCCACCACTTCAGCCACTTGTGGAGCAGGGAGGGGGACCAGAGGAACCTGCTTGCCAAGGTTAGATCAGCAGCAGCACTTAAGGAAGACTGTTAGCCCTGATGGCAAATCAACCTGCAGTGCCCATTAGTGGTGTTCTTGGCAGGCTGGAGGACAGAAGATCTCTTGCTACAAATCTGGTCCCCACTGACTCAGGACTGGACAACTCCATCCAAGTCTTTGTTCTCTTCTTGTTTTTCCAATGTGATCCTTCTGTTGGATGGGGGAAACAGATTCAGGGATTCACAGATTGCATTGGATTGGAATGGACTGGGTGAGGTCTTGAGCAGCTGAGTCTAGCTGAGAGGCATCTCTGCCCATGGTGATGTTAGGAGTTGGAATCATAGAATGAAGCAGGTTGGCAGAGAGCTCCAAGCTCAGCCAGCCCAACCTAGCACCCAGCCCTGCCCAACCAACCAGACCATGGCACTAAGTGCCCCAGCCAGGCTTGGCTTCAACACCTCCAGTGATGGCTACTCATCAACACCTCCAGTGATGGCTACTCAACCACCTCCCTGGGCAGCCCATTCCAATGCCAATCACTCTCTGTGAAGAACCTCCTCCCAACATCCACCCCTTGGAAGGGACACAAGGAGATCAACTCAAGGAGTAGATGATCTAGAAGGTCTCTTCCAACCTAGCTGATTCTATGATTCTAGGATCTCTAAGGTCCCTTCCAACCTAAACCATTCTATGATTCTATGACTCTCAAAGGTCAACTTGTCCAAGCCCACTGCAACCAGCAGAGGAGACCTCCAACTACAGCAGGCTGCCCAGGGCCACTTCAAGTCTAGTCTAGATGAAAAACAACCTCTTTGTCCCAGCTCTCAGCTCATCTGGTGAGATTCCAGCTGCTGCTCAGGCCTCCTGTGCTTAGAAAAGTGGAAGGTTTCTTTTTGGCTGCTACTGATAATATTCATCTCAAGGTAGCTGCTTCCAGGATGGGTTTGATGCTTCCTACTTTGCTGCTGCTTCTGAGGGTACCCACAGGCTGTGAGTGTGGCTGGTGGAGCTGCAAGTGCAGGTGTGTTTGAAGTCCTGGAGCTGTGAGTGGCAGGCTAGGGCTGTGTTTATGCAAACCTCTTTCCAGGGGCCTCTGGCTGCTGCTGCTGGATAAATCCCACCCACCCACCCCCCCTCACCCTGCATTGTGCCCTGCTCTGGTTTCACATCACCCATGTGCTCTTTCATGTGTGTTGCTGATTTAGAGAGAGGGGGGGTAGAAAAAAAACCAGCCCTTAGACTTTAATCCTTGGGTTTATTTCAAAGCTTACAAAGGCAAATCTGGTTTATAGCAGGAGATTTGCCTGATTCCTCGTGCTCAGCAGATGAATGGAGCAGCAGATGGAGAGGGGAGGACCTGAGGACCCCTTGGCTCTATCTTCTTGTTGGCTTGACCCCACGAATGCTGCCCCAAGTGCTTTCTTTTAAGCTGTGCAGAGCACAAAATGGGGTTAGAAGCAAGCTCTGCTTGGGCTGTATCTCTTCTAGCCACCTTTTCTATGATTTCCAGAGCTATTTTCTTCCTCTTTGCTTTTGGCTTGTTGGTTACACCCTGCTGCTTAGCCATCCTCTGCTGCTTCAGGTGGTGTGAAATCTCCTGGACAGTGTCTGCATGTGTGAGTGACACAGGGGTGAATAAAACGAGCTGCAGACTCTGGAAGCAAAAGGCCTCCAAAAGTCCAATTACACCCTTGAGTCATGGGAAACAATTGGAGTTTTGGGACCTGCTGTATAAAGAGATCATAGAATGGTTTAGGTTGGAAGGGACCTCAAAGCTCAGCCAGTTCCCAGCCCCCTGCCATAGGCAGGGACACCTCCCACTAGAACAGGTTACTCAAGGACTCATCCAGCCTGGTCCTGAAGACCTCCAGGGAGGCTGTGGAGCACAATGTGATCTTTGATCACATTGGGTGCTTCTGTGCTCTACAACCTCCCTGGGCAACCTGTGCCAGGGTCTCACCACCCTCAACCTCTGCCAGTCTCTCACCACCCTCACTGCAAACAACTTCTTCCTAACATCCAGTTTAAATCCCCCCTCTGCCACTTCAAACCCATTCCTTCTCCTCCTCTCATTCCAAGACCTTGTCAATAGTCCCTGCCCAGCCCTCCTGTAGCCCCCTTCAGATGCTGGAAGGCCACTCCAAGATCTCCTGGAAGCCTTCTCCTCCCCAGCCTGAAGAGCCCCAACTCTCACAGATGCTGCCTCTTGCCAATCTGCCACATGAAATCTCCTCTTTGGAGGAGGGGGAAGGTGGTTCTCCTGCTCCCCCTCCCCCCCATCATGCCAAAAGCAATGGCCAAGTGGGACAGAGCCCGGGAGCGGTTTGATAAGAGCTGCGATAAGGGGAAGCTGCGTTGGCAGGCTCCGTGCTGGCAGCGCATCTCTCCCTTACCCCTCCTTAGCAGGGAGCGCCGCAGCGAAAGCGCTGTGCCAGCGACGGGAGCGGCACTGTGGGAACCGGCCCCGGCTCAGCCTCCGCGGGGCTGCTCCTCGGGCAGAGGCAAACCCAAAATGATCTCATTCCCCTGCCTCGGTTTTCTCCAGCTGCACCCACAGCTTGTGGAGATGCCAACCGAGGTCCCAGCCGCAGGAGGAGAACGCTGAGGCTGGCATCAGAGCTGCGGCTTCAGGTCCTCCCCCGGTGCGCACCAAAGGAGGCATCTGGGGCCGGCAGACAATGGCTGCAAACAATCCCAGTCCTCTGCCAGGGGAATAATTCATCGAGAAAGCCCATCCTGGTTTGATACTAACTCTCTCATGGTTGATCAAAGCACGGGCAAGAAAAGAGCTTGGCCTCCTCCTGCTGCTTTAGCTTCAGGCCAGTTTCAGCAGAAGCTGGGCGAGTGCCTTGATGCTGGGCAGCGTGGCTGGGCCAGCTGGTGCAGCTCCCTGGTTTGTAGTGGCTTTCAGGTGCTGCCTCCATCTCACTAAGCATCAGGTTCTCCTCTCCCCTCCTCCTGGGCTGGATGGAGGCAACTGAGGACGCCTGGTTCTGCTCCGTGCTTGCCTTGGCTTGCTCTCCCTGCTCTGTGATGGGACACGTCCTCTGTGCTTGAACCACCTCCTCCTGGATGCTGCCCTTCCTCCAGCCAAAAGCCAGGCTGGAGGGAGGCAGCAGGTCCTGGGGTGTCTGCCCTCGTACCTCAAACCCTCCTCAGACAGCAGGATCAAAGTGGCTCTTGGCATGTTCCCCCTCCTCTTCCTCACCTGTCTGGCAGCTGAGGGAACTGAGGCTGTTCAGCCTGGAGAAGAGGAGGCTGAAGGGAGACCTTCTGGCTCTCTACAACTCGCTGAAAGGAGGTTGGAGCCAGGCAGGGGTTGGTCTCTTCTCCCTAGTAACAAGCAACAGGAGGAGAGGAAATGGCTTCACGATGCACCAGGGGAGCTTTAGGTCGGACATCAGAAGAAACTTTCTTCCCTGAAAGGCTTCTCAGGCACTGGCCCAGGCTGCCCAGGGAGGTGGCTGAATCCCTGTCCCCGGTGGCATTTCAAAGAGGCAAAGATGTGGCGCTGAGGGCCATGGTTTAGCCCCAGCCTTGGCCAAGATAGAGAACGCCTCGACTGGATGAGCTCAAAGGGCTTTGCCAACCGAGACGATCCTATGACCTCCGAGCCTCCCCCAGCACCGGCAGCCCCGAGCGCGGTCTCTCGGTTGTAGAGCACAGGGGTGCGGGGAGCTGCCGTGGACCAACCCCCGGACCCAGCCTACTCCTGCTCCGGCTGCTAGGTCAGTCCCAAAAATAGCTCTCCGGTAACTCCCTCCCCCTGCTATTGTCATCGCGGTGACAACGTCAGCGCTGCCCCGGTGCTGAGCTCAGCTGCGCTGTGCCAATGGCCGCCGCCGCGCCGGGGCCGCCTCCCGCCGCTGCCCTATTTAACGGCAGCGCTGAGCCGGCGGCTCAGACCGAGCCTAGAAGAGAGCGATCGCCGCCGCCGCCGTCTCCGTTACCGGGACCCTTCCGCCTCGCCGGAGCCCAGCAATGAGCCAGCACCAGAGCCAGCGCCGTGGCCCCCGGCCCGATATGGCCCCGGAGATCGCCGCCGCCGTCGGTTTCGTCTCCAGCCTGTTACGGACGCGGGGCTGCGTCAGCGAGCAGCAGCTGCAGGTCTTCAGCGGGGCGTTGCGGGAGGCCCTCGCAGGTGAGGAGGAGGAGAGCAGCTGCCTTGTCGGGAGGAAGAATCAGGGACGAAGCCCACTCCAGCCTTTCTCTCCCCCCGACCCCGGGGGCCAGGCGCCCACCGATGTCCTTCCTTAGAGCCTCTCGTATTGCTCCCAGGACCTGGTGTCCCTCTCTGGCTGCCCACCCGTGCCGAGACCGACTGTGTCCTCCTTGATGCCGGATACCTATTTGTGCCTCTCCCTGGCCCCCCTCCCGTCTCCCCGAGGGGACCCGTGTGTGCCTCTCCCTGGCCCCCCTCCCGTGTCCCCGAGGGGACCCGTGTGTGCCTCTCCCTGGCCCCCCTCCCGTCTCCCTGAGGAGTGCTTGGCAGCTGCTGCCTGAGCCCTGAAGGTGAGCAGGTTCCCTGCCTGGTCAGAGGGGTTTTGTTCAGCTCCCCCCTGCCCTCTCCCAGCCGCAGCCCCATCTGCTTGAAGCCCTCCCTGCTAGGGCTTGATAGGCATAATCCGGAGCTGCTTTGTGTCCCCTGGCAAGAAGGGCTCAGTCCTACGTCGGAGAGGTTTTGGCACTCCCCACAAGTGTTTGGGGCTGGGCGCTGAGTGAGTGGCTCAGGGGTCCCCTCCTAGCTGAGCGCAGCCCTGTGCTATCAGCCCTAAGAAGGGGTGGTTTGTTTGCCGCTGTGCTGAGATAAGGGGCAGTGGCATGCCCTGAGCTTTAAGAGAATGCCTTGGACAGCGCTCCCCAGCTGTAGCGTTTTGGTGGTGGTGATAGGGTATCTGCCCCAGCAGTGTGGCACCTACCCCGCCAGCTGGTGTGAAGGTGTTGGTTGGGGTCCCGTCAGCCCCTATGGCACTGTTGTCCCCGCCTGAGGCTTCTCGGAGCCAAAGAGCTGCGCCGCGGAGCAGGCAGTGGCTGAGGAGTTGAGCGCTTGGCTCTGGATCCTCCACCCGATGGAGGCAGCTGAAGGAGGGACTCTGTTTCCTCCACCCTGCAGCCAGCCAGATCTGGGACCCCTTTGGGATCGCAGCAGGAGGACGCAGACCTCCTGAGAGCCGCTGCTCGCCGGCTGACTGCTCCCTTCGCTTGCCTTGCAGAGCACTACAAGCACCACTGGTTTCCTGAGAAGCCCTCCAAAGGCTCCGGGTACCGCTGCATCCGCATCAACCACAAGATGGACCCCATCATCAGCAAGGCAGCCAGCCAGATCGGACTCAGCCTCCCGCAGCTCTACCAGCTCCTACCCAGCGAGCTGACGCTCTGGGTGGACCCTTACGAGGTCTCCTATCGCATCGGGGAGGATGGCTCCATCTGCGTCTTGTACGAAGCCACTGCCACCTCCAAAGCTGCCACCTCCAAAGCTGCCAGCTCCTACGGGATGCTCACCTGTAAGAACCAACTGATGCTGGGTCGCACCAGCCCGTCCAAAAACTACATCATGACTGTCTCCAGCTAAATAACTCCTCTGGTCCTTACCACTGCCAAGACACAGGCTACTGTATACCTCACTTGAGGATCTATTTTTAAGATGAAGAGCTATTTATATTTTTAAGAGAACCCCAAGAAAACCCCCAATTAAAATGTTTGGGCACCGCTGGGACCAGCGGTGGTGCTCCAGGTGCCTTTTCCACCCCCCCTTGTTTTTTACAGCTGTTGCAAGCTTGTGAGGTTTTGTTCTGAAGCTGATACCTACCTAATTAGTGCTGGATGGCAATTTGGGGCTGGCTCTTGCTGGGGAAAGATCCAGGCTGGGAAGTGTGGCTTGGTGGTGGGAGATGCCTGTGTCATCTTCTTGCCATCCTGCTGCCCAACAGCGTTGCTGTGCTGGGATGCTGTTGGAGATGGGATGAAGAAGTTCTCTTTCCCTCCACTAACTGCTTCACTCCCCAGCTGGTCTGATCCCTCTAAGGATACAATGTTTGGGGAGTGCTGCCTCAGGGCTGGGTGATGCTGGGGATCCTGGGATCCCTCCTTTGCTCTTGCACATCTCCTGGACCCATTTGCTCTGCGAGCGCTGCAGCTCTGCTCTGCTCCCAGCACAAAGCAAGGGGGAACAGGACCTGCCCTCAGCCCCTCCATCTTTCCTCTCTGCTGCTGGGCTGAAAGGGGCCACCTGGCTTTTGTGTCCTGTGAAGTGGAGCAAGGCAGAGCTGAGCTGGGGGTGTGTGTGGAGGGGTCAAGCTGTGCAGAGACTCCCCCATCCTCCCCCCTCCAGGATGCACTTTGCAGCTGCTGTGGTGGCACTGGAGTGCTGCCTGGCCCTAGTGCTCCCCAGTATCTGGCTGCCACTCACCACATGCTGAGAAGGGTGCTCCAGACACTGAAAGCAGCTCCCAGGAGCCTTTCTGCTGTGGGTGGCTTAACCATCAGCCATGACCTGCTCTTGCCTTGGCCTCTCTGCACTCCAAGAGCAGAATCTGGCCCCTTGCTTGCAAACGTTGCCTGATCCAATGCTGACAACTGGCTGTGGCCCTTCTCCAGAAGAGCTGAGACCACTCACCTTGTGCTGTAGAGGTTGGTGTGTGAGAACCCCCTCCCCCTATTGCCACTCTTAGAAGTAATTGGGGGGTGCCTTTCTCCTGCGTGGGGGGTGCTCAGGTGCTTTGGTGTCCTCACATTGCTTTTAAAGTCACAGCACTTCCTCCCCCTCTGAGTCATCTGTCCCTGGGAGCTGTCTCCATTGATACCTTGCTAAGGGGCACCTTTTGGCTCTGCTCTCTTGGTACACATCTTCTTTTGCACAATGAGTGCCAGGTCCTGTGCTGTCTGTTCAAGCAAAACTCTTCCTGGGGTCCTGGTGGTACTCAGGAAGACTTTTGCCCAAGAATTGTTCAGGATTTGGTCCTTAAACTGCTCTGGCTAACAAAAAACTTGGGTGGGAGCTGAAAGTGCTGCCCCAAAAACTTCACCCACCTGTTGGGAATGAGCCTTTACCAGGTCGTTGTATCTCCACTGCCTTTTGTTTTTAACTCACCAGCTGGTGCTCCTCCAGTGATTGTGGGAGAATGGCTTGGAAAAGCAGGGTCTTGTCGTGGTGGTTTGTAAGGGAACTTTCCCAGATGTGACTTTTCAGCACACTTTGGGGCTGTGGTTTTTTTTTCTTTCCCTCTTCCTCTTAACCTTCCTCTTTCCTGACCTGGCAGCTTAGTGGCGTAAGCAGAGTTGTTCTTGCCCAGCCTTTGATGAATCAAGTTCTCAGACATTTGTGCAATATGTTTTCAAATCTTGGGTGCTCTGGGAGAGAGGAAGGAAACCTCCCATCTGCCACAGGCTCTTCACTTGTTTGTTTAATGCATCTAAGCCCCAAATCCAGCACCGCTCCTCCACCCCTGACCTTTGATGTTGGAAGAAATCAATGCAGATCCTTTTTTCTTTGTAATGCCAGAACTGAAAGACCACCCTCAATTCTCAAATCCTTTTCCAATGTCCAAGTGGTTGGTGAGTTTTGGTTGCCTTTCAGCAAGCAGGAGCTGGGCTGTGGCTCCTGAAGTTGCATCACTTCCCTCAGCGTCACTTGAATCTCTCACGTCAGCAAAGCAGAAGCTGAAGTGAAGCACTGAGGCTTTTCCCCTCGGTGAACTTGTGCAATAGGTGACCTCACCAGGAGGGGAGTAGTGGGCAACATGCAAATCAAACCCAAATTCCCTTTTTTCTTTTCCTTGAAAAAGGGATCTTGGGGCTTTTTGGAGTCCTCACTTTAATCTGCTGACGTGGAAGGGCTTTTTGGAGTCCTCACTTTAATCTGCTGACGTGGAAGGGCTTTTTGGAGTCCTCACTTTAATCTGCTGACGTGGAAAAGGGAGGCAGGGGGAAAGCCCATGATGAAAACTGCATCCAGGAGGAGGAGCAGTGCTTGGCCTGGGCTGAGCTGCTCGCCTGGATGTGGAGTTTCCTGAAGGCTGGCACTTCTTTGGCTTGTCACTTGGCATGATCAAAAAGCAGGCTCATCATTTTCCACCCTCCCACCCCTACTTTTTACTCTCTTCCCAGAATATTTTGTTCAGGAACAGCCCACACCAAAGGAATCCACTACAACTGCTCCTAACATGCACCCACCTCCAGAACCCAAACAGCTAAGCTTTGTTCTCTCTTATCCCTGCAGTGGAGGAGTCTGATGTTAAAGGAGGGCTCTGGTTTGGTGCTTATTAACTTCCAAACCTGAGGATGAGGGGAGGGGGGGAAAGGGGAAATCCATTTCTCTCGTAGCTGGTTGCACATAAAAGCTGTGAATTAAGCCTCTCTGTTGCCTTTTGCCTCCAAGCCTGACCCCAGCCTGCGGAGCTGTGTTTTCAGACAGCTTATTTGAAGGGCTTTGTCTGGTTTGTGTTTGTTTGTTTCTCTAAGGAGCTGGACTGTTGAACGGGACCTGCCTTTTTTTTTTTAGTTGATTTGTTTGTTTTTCCCTTTATTTTTTGGTATTTGAGAAGGGTGGGAAGTTTTGTAAGCTAGACTTGGAGGAGGAGGATGAGGAGGGGAGTGGATGGTTACTCATTGTATAGCAGTGTTTTTATATCCAGGATGTACAGATCCTTTGACAGATGCTTTTTGTTACTTTAATAAAAATGTAGCAGGATAAAAAAAACCAAACCAAACCCAAAACCCAGAGCCTGATTTTCTTGCTGGATGCTTGGTGGAGAGGCTGCAAGTTGGGGGTTGCAGCTGCAGTTTCCACCCTGGGAACGCTGGAGGCTTGGTTGGGAGTCTGGATTGAGTCTTCATTATTCAGCTGTGTCAAGGAAGGAGGTGTAAAAGGAAGGTGCTTAGTCAAGGTGCTGACTCTTAACTTGGCCAGTCAAAACCTAAGGAATTAAGGCTGGGAATTGGTCTGATGACTCATGTGGGTTGTAGGTGTCCTGCCCTGTGCTGACTGCTGGCTTCTGGCTTAGGCAGGCAGAGGATTTCTCCAGTGCAGGGCTCTGAAATGCCTCTGTCCTGCCAGGGCACTGCAGTCCAGCTGCCAGAGCTGCTACCCAGCTCTCAGAACAGGGCAGTGCAGTCCAGCTGCCAGAGCTGCTACCCAGCTCTCAGAACAGGGCAGTGCAGTCCAGCTGCCAGAGCTCCTACCCAGCCCTCAGAACAGGGCAGTGCAGTCCAGCTGCTAGAGCTGCTACCCAGCTCTCAGAACAGGGCAGTGCAGTCCAGCTGCCAGAGCTGCTACCCAGCCCTCAGAACTTCATCAAGCCTTGGAAAGAAGTATAGAATCATAGAATGAAGCAGGTTGGAAGAGCCCTCCAAGCTCATCCATTCCAACCTATCACCCAGCCCTGTCCAGTCAACCAGACCATGGCACTAAGTGCCTCATCCAGTCTTATTTTGAACACCTGCAGTGATTGATGATCCCAGTGAGGCACAGGAGCAGCTCCTGGTGAAGCCTCTCTGTCCTCAGTGTCCTTTCTGGGGTGACTTGAGCCAGTGGAGGAGGAAGAGTGAGGATCACAGGACTGAAGGGTTCAGGCATGTGGAGGATGCTCATGATGAAGGCAGCTGGGGTTGATTCACAGGAGAGATCCTGTTTTGACCACGTCCAGAGGCTGCTGACTGCAGCAACGAAGCCTTAGCCTTGTTCCCTGGGATGGGGATGTCCAGTTTGTGTTTAACCTTCATCTCCACTCATCTCCAACCTGACCTGCTTTAAGGACCTTGGCTGCTTGCAACCCCAAACTCCATTCCTTACAGGTTCAGGAGGGTTTCAGTGCAGCCTGCCAGGGTCACAGCTTGCCAGGGTCACAACCTGTTGCCTGTGCTGGTGGCCTCCTGGAGCAGGTGATGCCAAGGAGGGTGTGGCACAGCCCTGATTCCACTGCTCTCTCGTTGGTGGGGGTGGCAAAGCCTCTTCCTCCCCTCCTGCTTTTATCACAAGCTGCCACCTCTGAGAAGAAAACAGCTCGTGGGCCCATTTCAGTGCTGTGTCCAAGCTGCTCCTGTTTGAACTCATCCCTTCATTAGTGCCCTTGAACACACCCAAATAGCTGCTGCTTGTGAAACAGGCCTGGAATGGGCGTCCCAGGCAGTTGTTGATTAGCTGGGGAGTCATCCGGGTTCAAAGGCTGGGTGAAGTCAGATGATGATGTCCTTCCTCCCTCCAGCTTGTCCAGACCAGCGTGGGCTGCCTGAACCTGTGTGCTCCGTGGCCCATTTGGAGGCTGGCACAGCCCATGTCATGGCCAGCCTGGCATGGGCTGGGTTTTGGAGCAGCAGGCAGTGCCAGGATTATCTAAAGTCTGAGTTGCTCTCAGCCAAGATGAAAATACAGCTCCTGGGCTGTGGAGTGCTCAGTGAGGAGTCAACACTGCCTGTGCCACGTCCAGCTACCCCCCACAGCCTTTTAGCAGCTGACTCAGCTACTGGTTTGATTTTGCTTGTCATTTGTTTCTGGTAGCATCGCCCAACCCAGAGTCCAGGCTGGGTTCATTCGGGGCTGCATCTTTAGCTGCCTCCTCCCGAGCTCTTCTCAGGCGTTCTGCTGCTTTTGCTCAGCTCTCAGCAGGTTTTTCTCGCTGTGGGATCCCTCATCCACACCACAGGATCAGCTCAGGGACGCAGAAGGAGAGGGAGTGTGGAAGCACGATCAGGGCAAGGCACTGGGGGTCCAGCTGCCCCCCCCCCCCCGCGCCCTCTGCTGCCCACCGCCAGCGTGCTTAAAGCAGCTCTGAGAAAGACCAACAGTAACTGAAAGCAAACTGAGCCACCAGTGCCTGCCTCCTGTGCCGGGCACCTGTGGCTCCTGGTGCCAGGCATCTGTGGAGCCTTGTGCCGGGCACCTGTGGCTCCTTGTGCCAGGCACATGTGGAGCCTTCTGCCAGGCACCTGTGGCTCCTGGTGCCAGGCACCTGTGGAGCCTTGTGCCGGGCACCTGTGGAGCCTTCTGCCAGGCACTTGTGGAGCCTTCTGCCAGGCACCTGTGGCTCCTGGTGCCATGCACCTGTGGAGCCTTCTGCCAGGTGCCTGTGGCTCCTGGTGCCGGGTGCCTGTGGCTCCTGGTGCCGTGTGCCTGTGATGCCCTGTGCTGGGTGCCTGTGGAGCCTTGTGCTGGGCACCTGTGGCTCCTTGTGCCAGGCACCTCTGGAGCCTTCTGCCAGGCACCTGTGGCTCCTTGTGCCATGCACCTGTGGAGCCTTCTGCCAGGCACCTGTGGAGCCTTCTGCCGGGCACCTGTGCCTCCTGGTGCCGTGTGCCTGTGATGCCCTGTGCTAGGTGCCTGTAGAGCCTTGTACTGGGTGCCTGTGGCTCCTTGTGCCAGGCATCTCTGGAGCCTTGTGCCAGGTGCCTGTGGCTCCTTGTGCTGGGTGCCTGTGGCTCCTTGTGCCAGGCATCTGTGGCTCCTTGTGCCGGGTGCCTGTGGCTCCTTGTGCCAGGCATCTGTGGCTCCTTGTGCTGTGTGCCTGTGGCTCCTTGTGCTGGGCACCTGTGAAGCCTTGTGTTGGGTGCCTGTGGCAGCTTGTGCCAGGTGCCTGTGAAGCCTTGTGCCGGACACCTGAGGTGCCTGTGCCCAGTGCCTGTGGAGCCCTGTGCCAGGAGCTTGTGGAGCCTTATGTTGGGAGCCTGTGAAACCTTGTGCCAGGCACCTGAGGTGCCTTGTGCCCAGTGCCTGTGGTGCCTCGTGCCGGGCATCTGTGGAGCCTTTTCCTGAGCACCTGTGGCTCCTTGTGCTGTGCACCTGTGGAGCCTTGTGCCAGGCGCCTGTGGAGCCTTGTGCCATGTGCCTGTGGCTCCTTGTGCCGGGCACCTGTGGCTCCTTGTGCCAGGCACCTGTGGAGCCTTCTGCCAGGTGCCTGTGGAGCCTTCTGCCAGGTGCCTGTGGCTCCTGGTGCCGGGTGCCTGTAGAGCCTTCTGCCAGGCACCTGTGCCTCCTGGTGCTGTGTGCCTGTGATGCCCTGTGCTGGGCACCTGTAGAGCCTTGTACTGGGTGCCTGTGGCTCCTTGTGCCAGGCATCTGTGGCTCCTTGTGCTGGGCACCTGTGGCTCCTTGTGCCAGGCACTTGTGGTGCTTTGTGCCGGGTGCCTGTGGCTCCTTGTGCCAGGCACTTGTGGTGCCTTGTGCCGGGTGCCTGTGGCTCCTTGTGCCAGGCGCCTGTGGAGCCTTGTGCCAGGCGCCTGTGAAGCCTTGTGCTGGGTGTCTGTGGCTGCTTTTGCTGGGCATCTGTGGCTGCTTTTGCTGGGCATCTGTGGAGCCTTGTGCTGGGCATCTGTGGCTATTTTCGCTGGGCATCTGTGGAGCCTTGTGCCAGGTGTCTGTTGTTGTGTATTTATCCAGGGAAGTGCCCAACTCAAGGAGCCAGGTCGAAGGTTGTCCTCTGTAATCAGAGATCCTCGTGTTGCACAAACGAGCGTTCGCCTTTGATGTGTGCTGGGTGAGAGCTCAGCCCTTTGCCCGGCAGCCCTGCCTGCTTCCCAGCAGCTTGCAGAGGAGCTGAGCTCTCCCAGCGCAGCAGGCTCCTGCGATCAAAACCTGGAGAGTGTACTTGTGTGTGTGTGTGTGTGTGTGTGTGATCCCCACCCAGAAATAAATCACCCCCCACAACCCCCCTGCTGCAGGCAGGAAGGGTGGAGTGGGTGATGCTGTTGCTGGGGAAAACCCTCTCCTCCCAGCCCAGCAGCCTGGAAGGGTGTTTAATGCCTATTCAGAGTGAAAAAGTGTGTGGGCTTTCATGTCCTCTCCCCTGCACTTGATGTGCTGTCCCCCTGCTGTCCCTGGAAGCCTTCCCAGCCGTGAGCATGCTGTAGCAATGCTGCCTTGCCCCTCCAAGCTGGAGCTGGGGTGGATTTGAGGGGCTGGGCTGGTGGAGGAGAAACAGATTGTGCAAAGCAAGGAACCTCCTGACCCAGCACAGCAACAACCACCCCCAGGACGAGGTCCCCTCCCTGGGTCTGTGGAGGTGTTTTGGTTGACTCATGCTTTGACTTTTGTCACTGCTTCTCTTTCCAGGTCTCACTTGAGCAGAAATGAGAAGTTTCTCAGTTAGCAGAATAGCAACACCAGCAGTGGGGATGTGAAACTTGGGGGTGGGGTGGGGGGAGATTGTCTCTGCTCTTCTCACAGAAGCCAGAGCCCATTCTGCACCAGTCCTAATGTTCCCATCCCTGCCTCCAGGCTGGGACAGGAGCTGGACCCTTCCAAAATGGGGCAAACCACACAAGGGGAAAAAAGGCAATGGGGACAGGGATGGCACTGCTGTGGCCTCCAGAGCTCTGAGCTCTCCCTTGTTTGCAGCTGGAGGAGAGGGCAGAAGCAAAAGTGGGTGCTGCAGGGCCTCCTGCCCACACCAGCAGGTTCACCAAGGGCTTGGCCTCCTCCAGGTGCTTCCTGCCCTCTTTGTTTGCCAGCAGGCGATGGGAAGCCACTGAGGATCTCGGCTGGGCTGAGGCCAATCAGGGCCTGGCATGGGTGCAGCCATGCTCGTCTGTATCTGGGCAGACACAGCTGGCAGCACCCAGCCCCAGCCCTGGGAACAGGGAGAGGCTCAGCCCCGGGGTGCTCTATCACCTGCGGTGCTCCGGAGCCTGGGTCATCTTCCCAGGATCCAGCAGAGCCCTGCAAGCTCACCCTCACGTGGCCCAGCAACTGCAAGGTGGTTGGTGGGCTTTGGAGGGGCTGGTGAGGTGCCAAGCCCCTGGTGGTTTGGGGTGCAGCCCTCTGGCAGGCTCTGGCATCGCTGCTGCTTGCTCTGGCAGTCTCTGGCGGTGCTGGTGTTGGCTGCCATGGTGGAGCTCTGCCTCCAGCTCTGCACCCTGCAGGGCTGAGCTGAGCCCTTCCCTGGGAAGGCATCAGGTTGGTTTCTGTCCCTTGGCTGGGTTGGCAGAGGGACTGCTGGCTGGAGACTCTGCTCCCTGCCTGCCCTTCCTGCTCACAGACCTTCCTCTCCTTCCTCTTCCCTCATCCAGCTCTCTGGTCTCGCTTTGCAGCTGCACAGTGGCCATGGCCAGACCTTGAGCTTCCCTCAGCCATTTCTTGAGCTCTTCCTGGCCAGACCTTAAGTTCTCCACAGCCATGACCCATCTTTCCCTATCCATGGCTGGAAGGCTGGAACTAGATGAACTGATTCACAGAATGGTAGGGTTGGAAGGGACCTTTGAGGATCACCAAATCCTGCCAGAGCAGGATCAGAGGACGTTAGGGGTTGGAAGGGACCCAAGGAGGTTATCCAGTCCAACCCCCCTGCCAGAGCAGGACAATACTATCTAATAAAGATCACACAGGAACACATCCAGACAGGCCTGGAAAGGCTCCACACAAGGAGACTCCACAACCTCTCTGGGCAGCCTGTGCCAGGGCTCTGGGACCCTTCCAGGCAAGAAGTTGCCTCTTGTGCTGAGCTGCAACCTCCTGTGCTGCAGCTTTCATCCACTGCTGCTTGTCCTATGCCAGGGAGCAGTGAGCAGAGCCTGTCCCCCCCTCCTGGCAGCCCTCAAATACTTATAAACATTGATCAAATCCCCTCTCAGTCTTCTTCTCTCCAGACTAAGCAGCCCCAGGGCCCTCAGCCTCTCCTCATCAGCCATGCCCTCCAGTCCCCTCATCATCCTCACATCCCTCTGCTGGACCCTCTGCAGCAGATCCCTGTCCCTCTCCAACTGGGAAGCCCAAACCTCAACACAGTATTCAAGATCACCTAGGGCAGATCACACAGGAACACATCCAGGCAGGACTGGAGACAGAGAAGGAGACTCCACAACCTCTCTGGGCATCTCTGCCACCCCCACAGTACAGAAGCTCCTTCAGAGGTTGAGGTGGAACTTCCCATGTTCGAGTCTGTGCCCACTCCTCATGCCCTTCTCTCTGCTTCTCCACCTCTGTGCTTGGCACACAGCTGGGGCTTTCAAACCAGCACAGAGGGGGAAGGTACCAACCACTCTGCCTTTCCAGCCCTTACTAAAAGCTGAAGCAGGCAGTGGAAAGCCCCCTTCTTTCCTTCCTCCCTCCCTTCCTTGCTCCCCAGAGGTGAGGGGCAGCTGGCACCGCGTGTGCCACAGCCACCATGCACCCACTGCCTCCCCCCACGCACTGCAGGAGCTGCCTTGGCACTTGCCCTGCTTGGAGGAACTCCAGCAGCAGATGGGACAAGCTGTGGCAGGGCTGAATGCTAACCTGAGATGAAAAAAATCTTCTCCCCACCCCACTCCTACACTTCCCCAAGCATAAAACCTCAGCCCCATCTCGGCTGCTTGCCTGCTTGGCTTCCTCCTGTGCCAGCTTTGGGGCAGGAGCATGCAGAAAGTGGGTCCTGTGCAGAGCTCTGGGTGGTTAAAACAGGGAAGGGGATCCTCAAAAGGGAGTGGGGGTCTGATGCCCTGAGAGCAGGCATGTCCCACAGCTCTGGGAGGGGTCATCCCCTGCCAAGAGGAGCAGATTGAAGGGGACAAAAGTGGGGTCTGGAGAGGGACAACCCTCCCTGGCCCTGCAGTGGGTCCCTGTGTCTGCTTGGATGTCACCAAGGGGCTCTGGGGTGCTGGGGGCAAACTCATCCAAGCCATCCCCTTGTTGAGAGCACCTGGGTAAGAGGGGCTACAAGGCTGGGGCAGATGAGCAGGGGGAGAGGAGCCACTTCCAGCTGCTTATTTGTTCCTCCTGAACATCCCATGGGGAAAGCCATCTCCAAATTCATCCCCAGTCCCCATCCTCAATCCTCCATCCCCAAACTCAAATCCCCATCCCCAAGCTTAATGACATCCCAAATCCCCCATCCCCAACCCCATTCCCATCCTCAATCCCCCATCCTCCAACCCAAATCCTCAGCCCCAAGATCAACATCATCCCAAATCCCTTAACCTCATTCCCATCCTCAATCCCCCATCCCCCAACCCGAATTTCCCAACCCCATTCTCATCCTCAATCCCCCATCTCCAAACACAAATCCCCCATCCAACCCATTCCCATCCTCAATCCCCCATCCCCCAACCCAAATCCTCCACCCAATCCCATTCCCATCCTCAATCCCTCATCCCCCAACCCAAATCCCCATCCTCAATCTCAACATCATCCCAAATCCCCCATCCCCAATCCCATTCCCATCCTCAATCCCCCATCCCCCAAATCCCCATCCTCAATCTCAACATCATCCCAAATCCTCCATCCCCAACCCCATTCCCATCCTCAATCCCCCATCCCCCCAAATCCCCATCCTCAAGCTCAACATCACCCCAAATCCTCCATCCCTAACCCCATTCCCATCCTCAGTCCCCCATCCCCCCAAATCTCCATCCTCAAGCTCAACATCACCCCAAATCCTCCATCCCTAACCCCATTCCCATCCTCAGTCCCCCATCCCCCCAGCCCAAATCCCCATCCCCAAACTCAACATCATCCCAAATCCTCTATACCCAACCCCATTCCCATCCTCAATCCCTCATCCCCCCAAATCTCCACCCCCAAGCTCAACATCATCCCAAATCCTCCATCCCTAACCCCATTCCCATCCTCAATCCCTTATCCCCCAACCCAAATCTCCACCCCCAAGCTCAACATCATCCCAAATCCTCCATCCCCAACCCCATTCCCATCCTCAATCCCTCATCCCCCCAAATCTCCACCCCCAAGCTCAACATCATCCCAAATCCTCCATCCCTAACCCCATTCCCATCCTCAATCCCCCATCCCCCCAGCCCAAATCCCCATCCCCAAGCTCAATGTCATCCCAAATCCCCCAGCCCCATTCCCATCCTCACTCCCCATCCTGGCCCCTTCGCAGCGGCTGCTCCCCTGTGCTGGGGCCAGCTCCAAGGCTCCTATTTACGACCTGTTGGGGGGATAAAAGGAGCTTGTTGGCCCCAGTGAGCAACTGGTGTGCAGGGACAACTGTTGCCATCTGTCTGGTGGGGGCTGGGGTTTTGTTTCCCCTTTCATGCACCACTAAACTTTGCACCTTTTGTTTCCCAGAGCAGGGCTGAGAAGCCTTGGAGCAGAGAGGCCTCTTGTGCTGCGCAGCTCAGGGCAGAGCTGGCTCAGCTCACAGCAGGGTTGTGTATCACCTTATTAACTGCTCTCAGAGTAATTAGTGGCGTTGGAGGAGTCTGTCGGTGGTGGCCAAGGTGGTGCTGAGCCCCCTTCATCCTCCCACCCCCTCTGCAGAGTGAGGGGTCTGATGTGCTCCATGCTGCAGCAGGCAGCGGCCACCGGTGCTCAGCCCCTGGGGACCTGAGGTTGTGTGGTGCTCTGCCAGCTCTGAGGGATGCTGTGCCCCTGTCCCCAAAAGGCACCATGGCTCTGTCACTAAGGGATCCTGTGCCCCTGTCCTCAAAGGGCACCATGGCTCTGTCACTAAGGGATCCTGTGCCCCTGTACCCAAGGGACATTATGGCTCTGTCACTAAGGGATGCTGTGCCCCTGTCCCCAAAGGGCACCATGGTTCTGTCACTAAGGGATCCTGTGCCCCTGTCCTCAAAGGGCACCATGGCTCTGTCACTAAGGGATGCTGTGCCCCTGTCCCCAAAGGGCACCATGGCTCTGTCACTAAGAGATCCTGTGCCCCTGTACCCAAGGGACACCATGGCTCTGTCACTAAGCAGTGCTGTGCCCCTGTACCCAAGGGACACCATGGCTCTGTCACTAAGGGATGCTGTGCCCCTGTACCCAAGGGACACCATGGCTCTGTCACTAAGGGATGCTGTGCCCCTGTCCCCCAAGGGACACCATGGCTCTGTCACTAAGGGATCCTGTGCCCCTGTCCCCAAGGGACACCATGGCTCTGTCACTAAGGGATCCTGTGCCCCTGTCCTCAAAGGGCACCATGGCTCTGTCACTAAGGGATCCTGTGCCCCTGTACCCAAGGGACACCATGGCTCTGTCACTAAGGGATCCTGTGCCCCTGTACCCAAGGGACACCATGGCTCTGTCACTAAGCAGTGCTGTGCCCCTGTACCCAAGGGACACCATGGCTCTGTCACTAAGCAGTGCTGTGCCCCTGTACCCAAGGGATACCATGGCTCTGTCACTAAGGGATGCTGTGCCCCTGTACCCAAGGGACACCATGGCTCTGTCACTAAGGGATGCTGTGCCCCTGTACCCAAGGGACACCATGGCTCTGTCACTAAGGGATGCTGTGCCCCTGTACCCAAGGGATACCATGGCTCTGTCACTAAGAGATCCTGTGCCCCTGTACCCAAGGGACACCATGGCTCTGTCACTAAGAGATCCTGTGCCCCTGTCCCCAAGGGACACCATAGCTCTGTCACTAAGGGATCCTGTGCTCCTGTACCCAAGGGACACCATGGCTCTGTCACTAAGGGATGCTGTGCCCCTGTACCCAAGGGATACCATGGCTCTGTCACTAAGGGATGCTGTGCCCCTGTACCCAAGGGACACCATGGCTCTGTCACTAAGGGATCCTGTGCCCCTGTACCCACGGGACACCATGGCTCTGTCACTAAGAGATCTTGTGCCCCTGTACCCAAGGGACACCATGGCTCTGTCACTAAGGGTTGCTGTGCTCCCATCTCTAAGGGATCCTTTGCCCTTGTCCCCAAGTGGCACTGTGGCTCTGTTACTAAGGGATCCTGTGCCCCTGTCCCCAAGGAACACCATGGGCCTGTCACTGAGGGATGCCATGCCCTTATCTCCATGGCACACCATGGCCCTTATCCTCAAGCGATGCTGTGCCCCAAGGTTCAGATGTATTTGGGCATCCCTCCCAGGGATGCGTTGGGTACCACTCCTCCCTGCAAGGGCCATTTGTCCCTGGGGAGTATTCCTGTGCCTGGCACAGCAGTTCCTAGCCCCACGGGGAAGGGACAGCTCTCAGGGTCACTGCTGGGGTGGGGTGCACCAGCCAGGTGACCACAAGCCCCGTGTGAAAGCAGCACCCTGTGAAAGCTTTGCCCTCCCCTCCGGGGAGCCGCCGGGGAAGCGGCTGGAGGCGACAATATCCCTAAGCCCCGCGCGTCCCCGGCGTCCCCAGCTGCCAGACGAAGGGCCAGCCCCATTTTCCCTCTGACAAAGCCCTTTTGCCAGCGAGCTGATTCCTATTATAGCCCCAGATAAAACCGAGAAGGGGAAGGACAGGGCTGGAGTGGAGCAGCTGCCCTCCCGGGCTCGTTGGAAGCTTTGTTGTGAGTTAAAAGGGCTGCGGCGGAGCTGAGACACCAGCCCTGGGGTCCTTTAAAGCATGAGGGGTTTGTCACCACCCCCCCACCCCTCCTGACCCCCATTGGGGGGATTCTGCAAAGAGTCTGGCTGAGATCTGCCCCAGCACATTCCCCCCTGGGTGGTCAGCACAGGCTGTGCACTGTTTTGGGGTGCAGAGCCTGCTGGGGGGGATGTGTCTCTGCCAAGCTCTGCCAGCATGCAGAGGGGGTAAACTTTTCTCCTTCTGAGTGATATTGGTGATGAGATTCCTGGATCCTAAGCTGGCTGAGGTGTCAGAGCAGTGCACTCCCTTCTTGGTGCCAACCCAAACCCCCCCAAAGGGCACAAGGAAGGACAAGAGTGGCACTGAGCCTGTGCCACATAAACCCAAACCTGCGGCTAGCAAGGCAGAGGGCACAGAAAGCCAACGTGGCTGTGCCAGCCCTCCAGGAACTTTCAGGCTGGCAGCAGGAGCTGCTGGGGAGGGCTGGGGGCCAGAGGAGGGCTGGGGGCCTGGGGTCCAGGCTGCCTTTTGAAGCAGAGACAAAGGCTGTCTGGGTATTTAGGGCACGTGGAGCGGGAGCTGCGGGACAGATGGCGACTGGGACAAAAGGGCAGGCAGAATGGGAGCTGAACAGATTGGGAATGTCCTGCCTGGCCTTGTGTGTGTGTCCCCCCCACCCCGAGCCCAAACACTGCTGGGGAGTGGGGACTGCCATTGCCCAGAGGTCCCCTCAAAGAGGTCAGTCCCTTAGAGGAGACTGAACCCCACCTGCTGCTCTGCTCTTGAGTTGTGCATCCCAAACCCCTGAGCTTCAAAATCTCACCTCCCTTTTCCTCCTGATGTGGAGCTGCATAAGCAGGGCCTGGGCTGTGCCCCCAAGCCTCAGCCTGCTCCTCTGTGAAACCACAGACTCACAGAAGCTTAGAGGTTGGAAGGGACCTCCAGAGATTATCCAGTCCAACCCCCCCCTGCCAAAGCAGGATCCCTGCCAGGAGTGCCAGGGGTTGGGGTGCTGTGGTGGGCAGCAGCAGATGTTAAAGTGGGTCTAGAGATTGGCAGGAGGGCAAAGGGCTCCTGGGCAGAAGTGTGGGTAGGGTGCCTGGGTGCTTGGAATCACAGAACCTTCGAGGTTGGAAGGGACCTCCAGAGATCATCCAATCCAACCTCCCTGCCAGAGCAGGACCCCCCCAGGGTAGTTCACCCAGGAACACATCCAGGTGGGTTTGGGAAGTCTGCAGAGCAGGAGAACTCCACAACCTCTTTGGGCAGCCTGCTCCAGGGCTCTGTCACCCTCACTGCAAAGGAGTTTCTCCTCATGTTGAGCTGAAACCTTCTCTGTCCCAGCTTGTCCCCATTACTCCTTATCTTACTGCTGACCAGTGAAAAGATCTTGGCCCCCCTCCACTTGCCCCCCACCCCTCAGATCTGTGTAGGCATTGCTCAGATCTCCTCTCAGCCTTCTCCTCTCCAGGCTGCACAGCCCCAGGGCTCTCAGTCCCTCTCCACAGGGGAAATGCTCAAGTCCCCCAAGCATCCTCCTGGCTCTCTGCTGGCCTCTTTCCAGCAGATTCCTGTCTCTCTTGAACTGGGGAGTCAGAAACTGGACACAGTACTGCAGCTGTGGTCCTTAATGAGCCTTTAGTTTTATCCCGTGGAGGCAAGAAGGTGCTGCTGAGCTCAAACAACAGCAAGGTGCTGGGCCCCTCCCTGCTGTCCTTTTCCTGCTGCCTCTGCAGTTTTCTTATCTCTACCCAGCAGCGTCTCAGCTGCTGGGGGCTGGATCCAAACAGCTTATTAATAATCAACTTTTACTGCTTGTCCCACCAGGAGCAGGTCTGCAGATGGCTCAGGCGTGGTGATGCTGGCAGCTGTGACCTGCTCACCTATGCTTTTGTCCTTGCAGCTCCTCCACTCGTTTTGAGATGAGGTCATAGAATGGTCCAGGCTGGAAGGGACCTTCAGAGGTTTGGGGTTTGGGTTTGGTTTGGGGATTTTTTTTTGGAATCAGGCAGGTTGGCAGAGAGCTCCAAGCTCATCCAGCCCAACCTAGCACCCAGCCCTGCCCAACCAACCAGACCATGGCACTAAGTGCCCCAGCCAGGCTTGGCTTCAACACCTCCAGGCACAAAGACTCCACCACCTCCCTGGGCAGCCCATTCCAGTGCCAATCACTCTCTCTGCCAGGAACTTCCTAACAACATCCAGCCTAGACCTGCCCTGGCACAGCTTCAGGCTGTGTCCCCTTCTTCTGGCCCTGGCTGCCTGGCAGCAGAGCCCAACCCCACCTGGCTACAGCCTCCCTGCAGGCAGCTGCAGGCAGCAATGAGCTCTGCCCTGAGCCTCCTCTGCTGCAGGCTGCACCCCCCCAGCTCCCTCAGCCTCTCCTCACAGGGCTGTGCTCCAGGCCCCTCCCCAGCCTTGCTGCCCTTCTCCAAACACCTTCCAGCACCTCAGCATCTCTCTGCAGTGGAGGAGCCCAGAACTGGACACAGCACTGCAGGGGTGGTCTGAGCAGTGCTGAGCACAGGGGCACAAGAACCTCCCTTGTCCTGCTGCCCACACTGCTCCTGAGCCAGCCCAGGATGCCATTGGCTCTGCTGCCCACCTGGGCACTGCTGCCTCCTCTGCAGCTCCTCTCTGCCAGCACCCCCAGCTCCCTCTCTGCCTGGCTGCTCTCAGCCACTCTGGCCCCAGCCTGTAGTGCTGCTTGGGGTTGTTGTGGCCAAAGTGTAGAACCCTGCACTTGGCCTTGTTCAGTCTCATCCCCTTGGCCTCTGCTCACCCATGCAGCCTGGCCAGGTCCCTCTGCAGGGCTCTCCTACTCTCCAGTAGCTCCACAGCTGCTCTTCACTTAGTGTCATCCAGTCCTGCCCCCCTTGCAGTCAGAAGGGACATCTCCACTGGCACAGTTCATGCCTCACTTTGAATGTCTCCAGGGAAGGGACTTCAACTACCTCCCTGGGCAACCTGTTCCAGTGCTCCAGCACCCCCATAGTAAAGAACTTGTTCCTAACACTCAGCCTACATCTGCTCTTCTCAAGCTTGAACCCATTGCCCTCATCCTGTCACTGCAGGCCTTTGTGAATAGCTTCTCTCCATCCTTCCTGTAGGCCCCCTCCAGGTACTGGCAGGCTGCTGTTAGGTCCCCGTGGAGCCTCCTCCTCTCCAGACTGAACACCCTCAGCTCCCTCAGCCTGTCCTCATAGCAGAGCTGCCCCAACCCTCTGATCATTTCCATGGCCCTCCTCTGGACCCTCTCCATCAGGTCCATGTCCTCCCTATCGTGAGGGCCCCAGAACTGGACCACAGGCTCACAGGCTCACAGGATGATGCAGCACTCCAGGTGAGGTCTCACCACAGCAGAGCAAAGTGGCAGAAGCTCCTCTCTGGCTCTGCTGGCCACACTTCTTTTTAATGCAGCCCAGGATATGATTTGCCTTCTGGGCTGTAAGCTCCCACTGCCTGCTCATGTACAGCTTCTCACCCCCCAGCACCCCCAAGTCCCTTTCCACAGGGCTGCTCTCCAGCACCACATCCCCCAGCCTGTGCTGAGAGTGAGGATTGCTCTGTCCCAGGTGCAGGACCCTGCACTTGGCTCTTGTTGAACTTCATGAGGTTCACCTGGGCCCACCTCTCCAGCCTGTCCAGCTCCCTCTGGATGACCTCCTGTCCCTCTGGTGTGTCAACACCCACACACAGTTTGGTGTCACCTGCAGACTTGCTGATAGTGCCCTCAGTCCTGCTGTCTGTGTCATTGCTAAGAGCATTAAATAGCACAGCTCCCAGCACAGACCTCTGAGGGCCACCACTTGGCTCTGCTCTCCATCTGGAGCATCTTGGAGCCACTGAGCATCACCCTCTGGATGTGACCAGCCAATTCCTCACCCACTGAAGAAGGTCCAAGAAGAACAGAACTAGGAGAAGCACCAAAGGGACCTGGCACTGAGTGATGCTTCCCTGGGCTGTGCCTGTGGCTCCACAAACACTTCCTAGTGTGCCTGGAGCTCACTTTGCCTTCACTGGAAGGGGCTTGCTCTGCCCACCCTGGGCTCCTCCAACCTTGGGTTCCTCCAGGGTCAAACCCATTGCTTGCTGCCTCACTGCTTTCTCGAGTACACCTCCAAAGGGGCAATGCTGTGAGGAGTTGGTTTGAAACACCAATCCCTGCCCTTGCTGGGGGAAAGCCTCCTAAGGGGGTGTTGGGGCTGAGAGGTGCTGCAAAGGGGACACAAAAAGTACTTGTGTAGGGGAAGAGAATCTGGGGGAAGAGGCTGGTAGGATGTGGGGATGAAATCTGGTGGGGGAGGGAAGCTGCAGCAGGAATCCTGCCTGTCCCCATAGGGCATCCAGTGGGAGCTGCTGGGATTGAGCAGGGAGAGCCCCAAGTTGGGTGCCCAGGTCCAAGGTCTATTGGGCTGAGCCTTTCTGTGGCCGTGGGGTGCTGGCAGGAGCAGTGGTGGTGGTGGGGAGTCTTTAACATCCCAGTGAGAAGAGTCCTTGGGAGAAGCCCACAGCCCAAATAAGGCTTTGGCTGGGGCTGCAGCTGCTGCTACCTCCTGCAGCAGCCCCACAAAGGCTCTGTGCTCAGAGCACACCCCCGAGGGGGCTGGGGAGCTGTGTTTTGCTTGCTCTGGGCTTTCCCCTTCCTTTATGTTTTCCTGTGGATCTGCACAAAGCCCTGCGCTCCGCCCCCCCATCCCCCTCCTCCTCCTCCTCCTCCTTCCTGGTGGGATGCAGGCTGCTGGGGCCCCTTGGACCCAGTGTGTCCTCCCAGCAACAGGAGCAGGAGGAGGAAGGGGATGAGAAGGGGAGGGCCAAGCCCCCATCTCTGCCATCCCCACCACAACAAGGCAGTGATTGGGTGCCCGTGGGCTTGCCCAAGACCAATGGGGTCCTCTCCTTATTTTGGGAGGAGGGGGAGAAGCAGGGCAGGGGCTTGCACTGACCCTCTGCCCCTTCACCTCCACTCCTGTGGGATGCATTCCCAGCGCCTCAGCTGCTGGCAATCAGCAATCCCAGGCACCCTGCCTGGACAGAGCAGCTGCTGGAGGCAGCAGTGGGGAGCTACTTCTCCCGGGCTTTGCTCTAGACCCTGCTGCCAGCTACCCACCGTGGTGATGGGTTGGAGCCTCCCTACAGCTACCCCTTGGACCCCCATCCCCCTCAGCTCCTGCAGGCTGGTGTTGATTTGGGAAGGAGGCAAAACCCTGCCCTGGGAACAAGAAGTGGGGGGGTTGTGGTGCCTGGGCAGCTCCTGGGCATGGGAGCAGGATGGTTCTTGACTGCTTTGTAGGTGAACCTTGCCAGCATCCTCCCCTGCTGCTTTTGAAGGGCAGGGAGACCTGGCATGGGCTTGGGTACTTGTAGCCCTGTCCCTGCCTCGTCTGGCCTGCTAGATGCTTCCACATGGGAGGAGGAAGAGGAGGAAGGCCAGTGGCATGTAACCCTGGAGGCTGATGAGCATTGCTGGCCCCTGGTACCTCAGAACCAGGGGCAGATTTGCCTCCTTCTGAGCCCTTTTTTGCCCTGGTGTGAGTTGGGTTTCACCCCATGTCTTAGCCCAGCTTCACCCAAGCCTGCACTGGCTGTGATGGCAACCCCTGGGTGCAGGGCAGCTCCTGGGCCTGGGTACTGCCCTCTGGGAGAGAAAGCCAGGAAGGAGCTCCCTTCCAGCCTGGGTAGGACCAAGTGTGACAGGCAACAGCAACATTGGGCTCCCCAGTTTCAGAGGGACAGGGATCTGCCCAAGGCAGGGCTAGGAGGATGGTGAGGGGACTGCAGCAGTGCCTGGTGAGGAGAGGCTGAGGGCCCTGGGGCTGCTTAGTCTGGAAAGGAGAAGACTGAGAGGGGATTGAATCAATGTCTGTAACCCTCTGAGGGCTGGGGGTCAGCAGGGGGGGGACAGGCTCTGCTCACTGCTCCCTGGCATAGGACAAGCAGCAGTGGATGGAAGCTGCAGCACAGGAGGTTGCAGCTCAACACAAGAGGCAACTCCTTGCCTGGAAGGGTCCCAGAGCCCTGGCACAGGCTGCCCAGAGAGGTTGTGGAGTGTCCTTGTGTGGAGCCTTTCCAGACCTGCCTGGATGTGTTGCTGTGTGCCCTGAGCTAGATTGAATAGTCCTGCTCTGGCAGGGGGCTGGACTGGATGATCTCTTTGGGTCCCTTCCAACCCCTGACATCCTCTGATCTGTGAGCCTGTGAGCATCCAGTGATGGCTCTGGGGTCCTGGGCCAGCTGAGGTTGTGATGGGGATGTGCCTGTCACTGTGCTGCCCTGTCACACAGGAGAGGGTGGGGAAGGGCATGAATTGGGGTCTTTTGGCCTCTCCTCCTACCTGGCTTCTGCTGGAGCTTACCTGGAGCTGGGGGAGGGCTGTCTGGAGAAGACCAGTGGAGAACCCCCCCCTGCCTCCCCAGCTGGCAGCAGCCCAGAGCCCAGCAAGCCCTCAGCGTGCAGGGGAGTGGCCCCAGGCTGAGAAATGTCCCTTTCTGTGTGACTCCAGGTCTGGAAAACTCCTGCCCACGGGGAACTTTCCTCCAGTTTAACTGTCCAAGATGAGCTGGGCTGAAGCCTGGAGAGCCATGGAAACACCTGGGAAGGAACCAGGAGTACCAGAGCGGTGGTCCCAGCCTCCCTCCCCTCTCAGCTGCCGCTTTCCCACGGCTCCTTTTTCCCTTCCATAAACGTGGAGCTGAGCTGCGATGTGCTGGAGCTGAGCTGCGATGTGCTGGAGCTGAGCTGCGATGTGCTGGAGCAGCAGCTCCTCTGTGCGGGCAAGGCAGGGTAGGGACCTGCCACCTCTGCTCCAACCACTAGAAGGCAAATCCAGCCCCGGATTGTGGCTGCAGAAGGCTCCTGGGCTGCAGAAGAGGAGCTCGGAGGCTCTCAAGCCCTGCTCTCTGCGGCTGGGGCTCCTCAGACACCTTGGGTGCAGTTACAGAAAGGGCTTTATTGGTGGGTATGAGATCTACAGTTCATGCATTGGTGATAACCCTGGGGCTGGGGGTTGGTGGTTTTTGCTCTAGTGTTAGCATGCAGTGTAAAGGTGGAGGGTCTGGATGACCTCAGCAGCTTTGCAGGTCATCCCTGAAGCTTGGCTGCTGCTTGGGTTCTCAAAGTAAGCCAGCCAAGGAACCAGGATGGGTGTTTGTGGTGAGCTCAGGTGTGCTGCAGCTGCCCCTGGGATCTGGGGGCTCTGTTTGGAATGGGTGACACTGATTGCCTGGGCAGGGAGGGAGCTTGGAGCCAGGCTGGTGAGTGGGATGGAGCTGAGTGGGATGGTACTGGGAATTGTCCCTTCCTGCCCTGAACCAGTGGTCTGGGAGGAAGATATGAGACCCTCTCTCAGTCCTGGCCCAGGAACTGGATGCTTTTCAGGGTGTTCCTCTCTAACCTCAGCAATGGCAGGAGAGGTTTACCTGCCTCATCTCTGGAGCAGGAGGCTGATGGAAGGGGAGAAATGAAGAGGGAAGAGTGGGTTTGCCCTTCCCCATCCTAGACTGAGGGATGCTGGCAGCCAGGAACCCTGTAACCCTTTACCCATCCAGCTGCCAACCTCCTGGATGCTCCTCCCAGTGACCACTCTCCAGGCTGAGTCGTTTTACATCTGATTCTGCAAGACCCATCCCTGAACCCCTCCCTGCTGGGGCTGGATGCTCAGTGCCATGCCTGGGAGGTGAAATGAGCTCTCCCCCATCCCTGCTGCATGCCACCCAGACCGGGAAAGATGACAAATGATGGAGTGGCCCTGCTAGGGCCAGAGAGGTGCAGGGAAGCAGTGCCAGGACCTCTCTCACCCTGTGTGGCTGGAAAGAGAGGGCGGGGGGGGGGGGGGGGGGAATATTTTGGGAAGGAGAGCTCCTGCCTACCCAATGTGAGCTGCCGGCGGAGCTCCCTTGTGGCACTACTGCAAAGCCAAATCAAACCATCAAGCTGCATTAAAACGAGGGTGAAGGTTTCCCCAGGGACGGGGGGAGCCAAGTCCTGAGCGGGAGAGGGGAAGGACCAGGCTAGATCTCGATGATGGTGGCACGCCGCAGGCACAGGGGGGCGTCGGGCGGCACCGCGTTCCGCTTGATCTCGTTGCCGTCGAGCCGCAGGACCTGCAGCCTGGAGTAGTTCATGACGTCCACCACGGTGCAGAAGCTGCTGATGGAGAACTCTGGAGAGGGAGGAGAGGAGAAGAAGAAGAGGGAGAGATGAGCTCTGACCTTCGAGGTGCGACCGAGCTTGGGAGGAATGTCAAGGGGAGGCTGTGCTGGAGATGGGGCTGAGCCTCCTGCCCTCGGAGAGCTGAGGGTGGGCAGGGAGTGATGACAGCAGGAGCAGGGAGGTCATTCTGCCCCTGGACTCTGCACTGCTTAGACCACACCTTGAGTGCTGTGTTCAGTTCTGGGCCCCCCAGTTTAGGAGGGACATTGAGATGCTTGAGCGTGTCCAGAGAAGGGCAACGAGGCTGGGGAGAGGCCTTGAGCACAGCCCTACGAGGAGAGGCTGAGGGAGCTGGGATTGGTTAGCCTGGAGAAGAGGAGGCTCAGGGCAGACCTCATTGCTGTCTGCAACTACCTGAGGGGAGGTTGTGGCCAGGAGGAGGTTGCTCTCTTCTCTCAGGTGGCCAGCACCAGAAGGAGAGGACACAGCCTCAGGCTGTGCCAGGGGAGATTTAGGCTGGAGGTGAGGAGAAAGTTCTTCCCTGAGAGAGTCATTGGCCACTGGAATGGGCTGCCCGGGGAGGTGGTGGAGTCGCCGTCCCTGGAGCTGTTCAAGGCAGGACTGGACGTGGCACTTGGTGCCATGGTCTGGCCTTGAGCTCTGTGCTAAAGGGTTGGACTTGATGAGCTGTGAGGTCTCTGCCAACCTTGCTGATACTGTGACACTGTGATACTGTGACACCTCCCATCCACCCCCACCCACCCCCACCCGCCCCCAGCCCCCTTCCTAATCTCCAGTTCCAGTGAATCAGGACTCCACTCATGCTGCTTTTGAGCTGAAAGAGTGATTGATGCTGCCAGCTGCAGCCATGCAACCCCGGACCGGTTTGGGTGGGAAGGGACCTTGTGAGCTCATCCAGCCCCAACCTCTGCACTCAGCTGGGACATCCCCAGCTAGAGCAGGCTGCCCAGAGCCCCAAACAACCTGACCTGCAGTGGTGCCAGGCATGGGGCAGCTCCCAACTCTCTGGGCAACGTGGGCCAGGCTCTCAGCACCCTGAGTGTGATAAATTTCCTCCCTCTCTCCAGTCTAAATCTCTCTCTTTTAGTCCCCAACCATCACCCCTTGCTCTGTCCCAACAGCCAGAAGAAGCCTGTGAGTTTGTGCCCGTTTGAGGGTTTGGCAGTGGTGGCATTGGCATCTCCCACCCTTAGCTGCCTTTGGCTGGAGGACTTGCAGGGCTAAAAGCTGTGTGGAGGCAGAGGCTTAAACGTGGCTGCTTCTTCTTGGGAACTGCCTTTGAACAGCTTCTGTGAGGCTCCCTAGGCTGCAGCCTCCAGCCCCTGCCCACAGGACCACTCAGACAGCATATCTAGGAGCTAGGACACCCCTATCCCTGTGCCCATCCCCTTTCCATTCATCTGCCACCCACTGCTGCCAGCACCAGGCAGGGAAACTCCAGCCCTGGGCTGGGTTTGCAGGGAAGAATCCCATTAAGCTCCCAAGACGTTGTGCAGGATTTGGGAGAGAAGGCACCGACTAGATGGCAGCAAAGCTCCAGGCCAGGCTGCTGCTGGGGAAGGCAGAGGGGTGCTGGGAGGGGGCCCTCCACCCACACACTGGAGGCTTGGAGGGGGCTGCGAGCCCTGTGGTGTGTAGGGAGGCAAACTGGGACCTCCTGGGTGGCTGGAGGGACACACTCCAGGCTCTGATGCCACAAGGAGTTGGATGTGCCCCCGACCTCCAAAAGGGGTCCATGCTGCATGCCTGGACCTGCAGCCCCTCTCTCTTGGGGATGCTTTGAAAGGTCATCATCAAAGCCTGCAGCTGGAGGAGAAAGCAGGGGAAAGGCTGCAGGGCTCCGTGGTGGTTTGGGGGCGTTTGTGGGAAGAGTGAACAGCTCTGGATCTTGGAAGCAAACATTTGGGAGTCTGCTCTCGTTTGTTTCTGTTGCTTTCTCTGTGTGGGGCTGTGAGATCCCTCTGCAGCCACCCAGGGCTGCACTGACACATTCCTATCCCCATCTCCATCCGCATCTCCATCCCCATCCCTATCTCCATCCCCATCCTTATCTCCATCCCCATGCCTATCCCCATCCCCATTCCCATCCCCATCCCCATCCTCATCCCTATCCCCATCTTCATCCCCATTCCTATCCCCATTCCCATCTCCATTCCTATCCCCATTTTCATCTCCAACCTTATCCCCATCTTCATCCCCATCTCCATCCCTAACTCCATCTCCATCCCCAACCCCATCCCCATCTCCAACCCTATCCCCATCCCCATTCCCATTCCTATCCCTATCTCCATCCCATCCCCATTCCCATTCCTATCCACATCCCCATTCCCATTCCTATCCCCATCTCCATTCCCATCCCTATTCCTATCCACATCCCCATTCCCATTCCTATCCCCATCTCCATCCACATCCCATCTCCATTCCTATCCCCATTTTCATCTCCACCCCTATCCTCATCCCTATCCCCATTCCTATCCCCATTACATCTCCATCCCTATCCCAAAACCTATCCCCAACCCTATCCCTATCCCCATCTCCATCCCTATCCCCAACCCCATCCCCAACCCTATCCCCATCTCCATCCCCATTCCTATCCCCATCCCTATTCCCATTCCTATCCTCATCCCATCTCCATCCCTATTCCAAACCCTATCCCCAACCCTATCCCTATCCCCATCTCCATCCCTATCCCCACCCCCATTCCTATCCCCAACCCCATCCCCATCCCCATTCCTATCCCCATCTCCACTCCTATCCCCATCCCTATTCCCATTCCTATCCTCATCCCATCTCCATCCCTATTCCAAACTCTATCTCCAACCCTATCCCTATCCCCATCTCCATCCCTATCCCCAACCCCATCCCCATCTCCATTCCCATTCCTATCCCCACCCCCATTCCTATCCCCACCCCCATCCCCATCCTGCTCAAGCACTCCCAAGGCTGCAGCAGGAGTGTCCTGCCCTGGGCTGAGGAGCAGGGCTGGATTTTTCCAGGAGCTTGCTTGCTCTGGGGTAGGTTTATTTGTTTTTCTCTCCCCCCCAGCTTGTTTTCATAAACAGCAGCCCCAGGACAATCTGTTCCTGTTATTTATTTGTCTGTTAAGTGGAGTGAATTTCAGTCCTGGCAGAAGATGCTGCCTTGATGGCTCCAATAACCAAGAGCTCCTGTCTGCTCCAGTCCCAGCAAGGATGTGTCCCCCCCCTGCCTTGGCTGCTAACCACCACCCTTGGAAGTGGCCCTGGGGCTGTGGGCTGTGCTGGTGCCCTGCAAGGCCAAGAAGGAGGTGAGCAGAAGGGGCTGGAGGAAGGTCCCCATGGCTGGAGGAAGGTCCCCAGTGCTGCGGAGCCTTGGCCACCACCCAACACGTCCCCGTCCCCTGCGTTAGCTTGCCCAGGGTGATGTCTGTTCCCACCTGTGCTGGCTGTGGGGACCCCCCGGGGGTCTGTCTGTGATCCCCCAGGCTATGTGCAAGGCTGGATTGAAGCCACAGTCCCCTCCCCAGGTTGTACATCAGCCTCTACCCACAGCTGGGTTCTGGCACCTCCAAGCAGCAGGTGCTCAGCTCCATGCCCAGCAAAACCACTGCGGAGTTCCCATGGATCACGCAGCAGAGCTCAGAGCTGGCAGCTCCTCGGCTCCAGGTGTGTCAGGAGGCACTGGGCCCTATTCCTGCCTTGCTCAGGACCACCTAAAAATCTCCCAAATCCCAGCTCCCTGCTCAGACCATCACCCAAGGTGGAGTCCCACAGCTTCTCCATCCCCACCTCCTCATCCCTCTCTTGCACCACCACCTCCTGCACCACCGCTCCGTGGCTGATGCCTTTCTGCTCACCGTCGATTTGGTTCCCTTGCAGGTAGAGGTTCTCCAGGTTGGTGCTGACTCGAGGGATCTTCTGGAGCCTGTTGTAAGAGAGGTCCAGCTCGAGGATGCTGCTGCTGTTGAAAGTGTTGGTAGAGAGCCCCTGGTTGGTCAGGCTGTTGTGGGACATGCGTACGTAGAGCAGCTTGGGAGACACCTTGAAGTAGTCGTCAGGGATGGTGTTGATGTAGTTGTACTCTAAGTAGAGCTGTTCCAAAGAGATTGGGAGCCCATCAGGGACTCTCCTGAGGTGGTTGTAGCTCAGATCAGCCAGGATCAAGGACTTGAGCCCTTTGAGGGAGGCCCCCATCTCAAAGATGTAGTTGTGGCTAAGGTACAGAGCCGTGAGGTTCTCCAACCCCTCCAGAGCGTTGGAGGGGACCTTGGAGATCTGATTGTAGGACAAGTGGAGCTCTCTCAGGGAGCGAGGCAAGGGGCTGGGCATCTTGGTCAGGTTGTTGTTGTTCATGTAGAGCCTCTCCAGTCTTTTGAGCTTGGCAAAGAGCCTCTTGCCCATCCTGTCGCTGGTGATCTGGTTGTTGTGCAGCGCCAACCACTCCAGCTCCGTGGCGTTGTCAAAGGCTCCCTCCTGCATGGTGGTGATCAGATTGTTCTGGAAGTAGACATACTTCATCCTGGAGGGCACGAAGGGCAGGTACCTCAGGTTGCGAGTGTCACAGTACATGGCTGAGGAGAAGTTGGGGGGACAGTCACACTCTTGGGGACACTGCCAGGAGGTGGCTTGCTGAGGCTCGGGGCCAGGCTCTGCCTCGGTGTCCGGAGCTGGGAGGTAGGAGTACACATAAGGGCTGCCCTCATCCTCATAGTAGGGCATGTAGTTGTAGGAGGACATCCTGGACTGCCTCATGTAGTACTGTAACCAAGCCATGTCCTCTTCTTCATTGTACTGGCCCAGGCAGGCTCCAAAGAGCCCAGCCACCAGCAGGATGGTGACCCAATGCATGGTGCTGGTGCTGGAGGGACCTGTGGGGGGAGGAAGCCGTCAGCAGTGTCAGGCATGGTGTAAGGGCTGGAGGCAGGTGAGCTGCACCCTGTAGGGTGTGTGGGGTTGGTGACAGACCCTTCACCAGCCTTACTGCACTGCTCTGGTCCTGCTCCAGCCCCCTCAGTGTCCCAAAGCTGAGCCAAGTTTGCAAGGAGCAGCCTCAGCAGTGCCCAGCACAGGCAGGCAGTCATAGAATCATAGAATGGTTCAGGTTGGAAGGGACTTCAAAGCTCAGCCAGTGCCAACCTCATGCCTTAGGCAGGGACATGTCTCACTAGAACAGGTCACTCAAAGCCTCACCCAATCTGGCCTTGAACACCTCCAGAGAGGGAGCAGCCAGAGCCTCCCTGGACAATCCCTGCCCTGGTCCTGCTGGCCACACCATTGCTGATCCAGGCCAGGAGTGGAGGGTGGAGATATGAGGTCTGAGTCTGTAAGGTCCCACAGCTCAGCCCTGAGGTGCCAGGCGCTGCACAGGAGGCAGGAGAAAGCACCTGGCCACTCTCTGGCCCAGCAGAGGAGAGCAGGAGCTGTGAGGAGGGGTTGCTGGAGCTGCAGGCATGCTCTGGTGGAGCTGTGTTTGTGCTGCACTGGCTGGTGACATGATTTGCTGTGGGCTTCACCCAGCTCTTCCTTCCCCCCCCCGGAGGCGCAGGATGCTCAGGCTGCTGGGGGCTGATGGTAAACAACTCCTGCCTGAGCTTTTCAAAGGAAACCACTTTCAAGCTTAGATGTATTTGCTCAGCCCCACCTTAACAAGTGGCAGCGTTCACTGGCCCCTCCAGGTCACTGTGAGCAGGGAAGGGCAGAGGGAATAGATTGAAGCTGGAAGAGGGGAGATTGGGACTGGAGAGGAGGAAGAAATTCTTGGCAGTGAGGGTGGGGAGACTGGCACAGGTTGCCCAGGGAGGTTGTGGCTGGAGGTGTTCAAGGTCAGGTTGAATGGGTCCTTGAGCAACCTGGGCTAGTGGGAGGTGTCCCTGCCCGTGGCAGAGGGCTGGAGCTGGTTGATCTTTATGGTCCCTCCCAACCCAAATCACTTCATTCTGTGACTCTGAACACCTCCAGACCTCCTGCTGCTCAAACTCTGCTGGTGACATTCAGCTGTCTCCAGAGGACTGGGCTGAGGGCTTGAGCAAGGCAAAGCCACCTCAGAGCCTCTTGGCTTGATGTGGGCTTCAGAGCCACCAGGGTGGGGAGCTGGCACAGCATGGTGCTGGTGGCAGGAGGACTCCAGCTCCATCCTTCATCCTGACTCCTCATCTCCAGGACTAAAGGAGCTTGCAGAGTGGCCTGGAGCTAGGCAGCTTGAAATGCCTCCAGGAAATACGTGGGGCTGTGCTATTTGGAGGGGGAGAGGAGCTGCTCCTGCCTGCTGGCTGCTCTCTACGTGGCTGGGAGCAGAGGGCTGTGAGGCTGCTGACACATCACTGCCAGCTCTGCTCCAGCAGCGTGGGCAAGCTGCAGGCATGGGCCAGTGGCACCTCCTTGCTGTGGGGTCACCTGATGGAACCTCACCGTGTCCCCACCCCAGAAGGGATCATGCCTGGCAGACAAAGAGGGCACAGTTTGCTGCTGGGCAGCAGCTGCTCTGCCACCGAGGCACCCTGGCAGGCTGCTTGTGCTGGAAGCAAAGAGGGATTGAGGTGGCGAGAGGCAGGCATAGGATCCCGGAGCAGTTTGGGTTGGAAGAGACCTTTAAGATCATCAGGTCCAACCATGGCTCCCTCACTTTCTCCTTCTCTCCCTCCTGCCTCCCTCTGCGTGCTCCTGAAGCCGAGGGGCAGAGGAGACGTGGCCTTGTGGGATGCTGCATGCCACAGGGGAGCTTGGCAGCCACAGAGGAGTTTCTCCTCCTCCTCCTGCTGCTGCTGCTGCTCCAGGGCACTCTGCCTGCTGACATACCAGAGCCGCCCTGCTCTGCTCAGGGGCTTCTCCACCCAAGCAGAGCTGCTTGGCAGCCCCTTCCCAAGGGGCCCCTCTGTGCAGGGCAGGACAGATTCATGGAGTCCCTCCACCTCTGCCACTGCCTCATCTAACATCCTGGTAACTCCAGAGCCTGTCCTCAGCAGACACTACTGCTCCCTGCTTCACTTGGAAGTTGCTTCTTCCCCCTGCCCAGTGGGTTTCAGACTCAGTTTTGGGGTGGGAGCTGAGCTGAGTGCATCAGCCCTGAGATCTGTGCCATCTCTGCTCCCTGCTCTCCTGTGCCAGAGGCTGCTGGGCTGCTGCAGTCAGCTCCTTACCTGGAGAAGGAGCAGGTTTTGGAGCAAGTGGCTTCACAAGCTGTGGCCAACCATGGGCTCAGGCCACTGCTGCTGTGCCAGGTGTGAAACCAGTTTGCCCCACGCTGGAAGAGCTGGGATGGGCAGCGAGCAGGCACTGCAAGAGGTGCAAGAAGCTGCCAGAGGGGCAAGAGGCATAGCTAGCAGGAGAGGGCATAGCAGCAGGAGAGGGCATAGCAGCAGGAGAGGGCATGGCAGAAGGAGAGGGCATGGCAGAAGGAGAGGGCATGCCAGAAAGAGAGGGCACAGCTAGCAGGGGAGGACACAGCTAGCAGGGGAGGGCATGGCAGAAGGAGAGGGCATGCCAGAAAGAAAGGGCACAGCTAGCAGGGGAGGGCATGGCAGAAGGAGAGGGCACAGCTAGCAGGAGAGGGCACAGCAGCAGGAGAGGGCACAGCAGCAGGAGAGGGCACAGCTAGCAGGAGAGGGCATGGCAGCAGGAGAGGGCACAGCAGCAGGAGAGGGCACAGCAGCAGGAGAGGGCACGGCAGCAGGAGAGGGCATGGCAGCAGGGGAGGGCATGGCAGCAGGAGAGGGCACAGCAGCAGGAGAGGGCACGGCAGCAGGAGAGGGCACAGCTAGCAGGGAAGGGCTTCCCCACCGCGGCAGCTGAGGAGCGCTGGCACCTGAGCCGTGCCACCCGTGTCGCTGGCATGTGCTTGGCGTGGCAGCTGCCCGCCTGGCGAGGCGAGGGGGTGGAAATCAGGCTCGAGAAGGGAAAAGTTAACAAAAAGCCAAGGCTGAAAACGCAACTAAGGGGAACAGCCCAGCCCGGGGCTGCGGAGCGGGGAGAAAGACTCACCAGGCTGAGAGCCTCCTGTGCAGAGCCTCCTGCGCTGCTGCCGGCTGCGCTCTCCCTGCTGCCAAGCAGCATGGGAGTTGTGGCTCCTGATCTGCAAGGGCTGCTGCCCGCCCTAGAGCCCAGCTCAGAGCTGATGCTTGCAGGTCACAGGCTGGGCAGGGTTTTTTTTTTTGGGGGGGGGAGTGACCTCTCAGCAGCAGGCAGCTTGCAGGAGAGACTGAAGCGACCCTAACGCTGCCTGGCGTTATAAATAACCTGCTTTTTCTTTCCTTCCCCCCTCTCTCTCTCCCTCCTCTCTCTCTCTCTCTCTCTCTCTCTCTCTCTCTCTCTCTCTCTCTCTTCAGTCTTTTCTCCTAGGAGTGTTGGCACTTTTCAGGCTCTCTCTGTTTAACGACTTAGTGGAAGTCGGGGATGTTGTTTTTCAAAGGGCTGTTGTCAGGTCTCCTGCGTTTCTCATCAGGAAGCAACCAGGAGGCCTCTGGCCAGATGAAAAAGTCTCTGATTTGGGGGGTTCTGGGGATGTGATGCTTAAGGAGACACAAGAAAGTGTCCCAGTACCCAGGGAAGAGGCATTAGTGCCTGCTCTGACTGCAGCCTGAGCTCCTCCTGCCCCAGGAAGCCTCAGTTTGTGCAGTTCTGCTCTTAAATATTTGGGATAAACATTTCCATGAAGGACAAGGCTGCAGCATCCAAGGTAAATAAATTGCCTAGCAAAGGGCCACTGTGTGACAGCAGGAATTTGTCTTCAGCTTGGTAGGAAGAGAGATGCCAAGCTGGCATTTCGGCAGGCTGTGCCCACCCACCCTGGAAGAGGGGTCCACAGCACCCCAAAACTAACCCAGGGATGGGTGCAGGAGGGAATGGGGCTGAGGGCACCCACGAAGTGGGTAAAGAGCTCAAAGTTTGCAGCTCTCCCTGCCACAAAGCTCAGCTGCACCTTGGACTGGTCCACACCACCCCAAAACTAGCCCAGGGATGGGTGCAGGAGGGAATGGGGCAGAAGAGCAGCTGCTGAGGGCACCCACGAAGGGGGTAGAGAGCTCAGTTTGCAGCTCTCCTTACCACAAGGCTCAGGTGCACTTTGGAGGGGTCCACATCACCCCAAAACTAACCCAGGGATGGGTGCAGGAAAGAATGGGACTGAGGGCATCCACGAAGTGGGTAGAGCTCAGAGTTTGCAGCTCCCCTTACCACAAGGCTCAGCTGCACCTTGGAGGGGTCCTGCAACGCTGGAGTGGGGTGGGGGTGGCTGATGGCACTGCCACAGCTTCACCAGATCCCTATCTTGGCTCTCAGTGCCCTTCAGCTTTGGAAACAGCTCCTCCAGGGCTCTCGAAGCATTTCCTCCAGCGAGGAAAGGAAAGGAGGAGCCCTGACCGCTCATCACCATCCCATGCCCAGCTCCAGCCGCACGCCCAGGTCCTCCCGGGAGCCTGCAACTACTTAGTGAAGCTCAGCAGGTGCCAGACTCCCTCTGGGCTTGTTTGCTCCTTGCTTTCCCCTGGAATTTCCCAGCCAAAACATCCTCTGCCCCTGGGGAGCCTTACAGAGATCTTTATCCTGCCCAAGGTCCTGATTGTAGGGAGGAGGAGGAGGAGGAGGAGGAGGAGGAGGAGGAGGAGGAGGAGGAGGAGGAGGAGGAGGAGGAGGAGGAGGAGGAGGAGGAGGAGGAGGAGGAGGAGGAGGAGGAGGAGGAGGAGGAGGAGGAGGAGGAGGAGGAGGAGGGCGCGGGGTGTGTGTGTTTGGGGGGGTTGGCTGCCGAGGGACACGCTGTACAGTGGGGACTCTGCCAGGAAGCCTTTCTAGCTGGGAAGGAAGAGTGTGCCTGGAAAGCACAGCGGCGCGGAGCTGGGATCTGCTGGGAGAGAGGATTCAGAGGCAGCTTTGCCTCGGAGTGCAGTGGGGGGAGGGGGGGTTGTGCTGCCGGCAAGGGGGGGAGCCCTTCGAGAGGGGCAGGGAGGTCCTTGGGCTGGCAGCATCTGCCCTTACCCCCTCTAGAGAGGGGTGGAGAGGTCCTTGGGCTGGCAGCATCTGTCCTTAACCCCTTCTAGAGAGGGTTAGAGAGGTCCTTGGGCTGGCAGCATCTGCCCTTAACCCCTTCTAGAGTGGGGCAGGTAGGTCCTTGGGCTGGCAGGATCTGCCCTTACCCCCTCTAGAGAGGGGTAGGGAGGTCCTTGGGCTGGCAGCATCTGCCCTTACCCCCTCTAGAGAGGGGTAGGGAGGTCCTTGGGCTGGCAGCATCTGCCCTTACCCCCTCTAGAGAGGGGTGGAGAGGTCCTTGGGCTGGCAGCATCTGCCCGTGGGCCATTCTAGAGTGGGGTAGGGAGGTCCTTGGGCTGGCAGCATCTGCCCTTACCCCCTCTAGAGAGGGGTGGAGAGGTCCTTGGGCTGGCAGCATCTGCCCTTGGGCCCTTCTAGAAAGGGGCAGGGAGGTCCTTGGGCTGGCAGCATCTGCCCTTGCCCTCTCAGCACTGCCATGGGCAGTGGTGTGGGATGGCTGGAGAAGGGCTCTCACCCTAGGCAAGAAGGTGGTTCAAGGCTTTGGAATGACCTCTACTCTGCACTGGTGAGACCCCACCTGGATGGAGCCCCTGATGAGAGGAATGTGGAGGTGCTGGAAGGTGTCCAGAGGAGGGCCACGAGGATGAGCAGAGGGCTGGAGCTGCTCTGTTGTGAGGAGATGCTGAGGGAGTTGGGGCTGTGCAGTCTGGAGAGGAGAAGGCTCCCAGGTGACCTTATTGTGACCTTGCAGTATCTTAAGAGGGCTACAAGAAAACTGGGGAGGGACTCTGTAGGCTTTCATGGTGTCAGGTAGTGATAGGAAGCTTGTGGGGAGGGTGGTGGCAGACAGTGACAGCTGCTGCTGGGCACTTAGCTGGTGCCAGCCAACATCACAGCTCTGGCAGCTCGAGGTGTCCTGGTGGCCTGCACTTCAGAGGCTTCTGCAGAGCTTGGATGCCTCTCTGCAAACTTGTCCCCAGCTGGGTTAGCTAAGAAGTGAGACCTCTGCACCAGCTGCAAGCTTGAGGTAGTCCTCACCCAGGACGTGCATCCTCTGGGAGAAGCTGTCTTGCAGCTCCCACTGGTCTCAGTCACCCACTGTGGCTGCTGGGGGTTGGTGGTCCCACAGGAGGTGCTGAGCAGCCTGCACTGCATGAGCTGGCTCTGAATGTTGCCATTCCCCAGGACCTCCTTCCCCTTTCCCAAGGGAAATCAGAAACCAGCCTCGTGCTTCAGCTCCGTTTGTGCATTCCCCACAGCCACCAGGGCTTGCTTGGCTGCACCAAGGTTCAGGTTGGCCATGAGGAACAATTTCTTCCCCAAAAAAAGGTTGTCAAGGCCTGCCCTAGGCTGCCCAGGGCAGCTGGTGGAGTTTCCACCCCAGGGAGGGGTTTCAAAGCTGCAAGAGGAGCTAAGGTTTAGCTCCAGCCTTGGCGGAGTTAGAGGCTGGTTGGACTGGGTCAGCTGAAAGACCTTTGCCAACCCAAATGATTCTGTGATTCCACAAAACATTTTCAACCCCTAAACTCTTCTGACAGTTGAAAGCAAGCCCTGAACTGGTGACAGGATCTGGGAACACAGAGTTCTGCTGCTTGCTCCAGGCCAACGATCCCTAGCCCTGGGTAATCTCCTCCGGAGCAGTTCCTCCAGCGGCCGCAGCCTGCATCTCATCAGGACCAGGCAGATGCTGGCTTTGCTTTGCTTGAGTTCTCTTAACCCAAACTGATGTGCACAGTGTCTGTTTGGGTTGGGCTCCTTCCAGTTGTTTTGATCAAACCCTTTGGAGCTTTTGTGTTTGAAACCACTGAATCTGGCCCCAGTTTGCCCCTTTGCCTGCACGTCCTGCCCGTGGAGCTGGCACCGTTGTCTTCCCCACGGGTGGATGAGGGCTTCTCAGGGTGCTTTTGGCACAAGGACCAAAGTGCTTCAGGGTGGAACAAAGAACCAAAACACCTGCTCTGTTGGAAGGCAGGAGAGCCCTGCAGAGGGACCTGGCCAGGCTGCATGGGTGGGCAGAGGCCAATGGGATGAGATTGAACAAGGCCAAGTGCAGGGTTCTGCACTTTGGCCACAAGAACCCCAAGCAGCACTACAGGCTGGGGCCAGAGTGGCTGAGAGCAGCCAGGCAGAGAGGGACCTGGGGGTGCTGATAGAGAGTAGGCTGCAGAGGAGGCAGCAGTGCCCAGGTGGGCAGCAGAGCCAATGGCATCCTGGGCTGGCTCAGGAGCAGTGTGGGCAGCAGGACAAGGGAGGTTCTTGTGCCCCTGTGCTCAGCACTGCTCAGGGCACCCCTGGAGTGCTGTGTCCAGTTCTGGGCTCCTCCATTGCAGAGAGATGCTGAGGTGCTGGAAGGTGTTTGGAGAAGGGCAGCAAGGCTGGGGAGGGGCCTGGAGCACAGCCCTGTGAGGAGAGGCTGAGGGAGCTGGGGGTGTGCAGCCTGGAGAAGAGGAGGCTCAGGGCAGAGCTCATTGCTGTCTACAGCTACCTGCAGGGAGGCTGTAGCCAGGTGGGGTTGGGCTCTGCTGCCAGGCAAGCAGCAACAGAACAAGGGGACACAGTCTCAAGTTGTGCTGGGGAAAGTATAGGCTGGATGTTAGGAGGAAGTTGTTGGCAGAGAGAGTGATTGGCATTGGAATGGGCTGCCCAGGGAGGTGGTGGAGTGGCTGTGGCTGGAGGTGTTGCAGCCAAGCCTGGCTGGGGCACTTAGTGCCATGGTCTGGTTGGTTGGCTAGGGCTGGGTGCTAGGTTGGACTGGATGATCTTGGAGGTCTCTTCCAACCTGATTGATTCTATGATTCTATGATTCTGATGCTCCTGCTAAGGCTAAAACTTGTTCTGCCTGGAGAAAGGAGCACCTCTGCTACAGGGACAGGCTGGGAGAGTTGAGGCTGTTCAGCCTGGGGAGGAGAAGGCTGCAAGGAGACCTTAGAGCAGCCTTCCAGTACTTGAAAGGGGCTACAGGAGAGCTGGGGAGGGGCTTTTGACAAGGGATGGGATGAGGGGGAATGGTCTGAAGCTTGAGGAGGGCAGATTGAGAGTGGAGATGATGAAGACATTCTTTAGAGTGAGGAGGGGGAGCCACTGGCACAGGTTGCCCAGGAAGGTTGTGGCTGGCCCCTCCCTGGAGGTGTTGAAGGCCAGGTTGGATGAGACCTTGAACAACTTGGGCTGGTGAGAGGTGTCCCTGCCTGTGACAGGGGCTTGGAACTGGATGACCTTTGAGGTCCCTTCCAACTCAAGCATTCTGTGGCTCCCTAAGGGAGTGCTACCAACCCTCCCATGGGCACCCAAAAGCAGCCAGTGCCAGAAGTGAGGCCACCTCTGAGCTTCCCTTTTCACTCCTGGAAATGTTTTTGCCTGCTTCACAAGTCCAAGAAGCTTTCAGCCCTGCTGAGGCTGTTGGCTGCTCTGCCCTTCCACTTACACTATCTCCTTAACTCCCACAGCCCTCCCTGTCCTGGAGGGGGTTACCAGTCCTGTCCTGTGGGCTCATGCTGCTGGTGCATGGCCTCACCATGCTGCACCCTGGCAGCTCCCTGCAGGGCCTCTCCCAGACCTTGCCTTTAAAGGCAGATCTTTGAAGGGTGAAGATCTCCCCTCAGCATCCTCTTCTGCAGGCTGCACACCCCCAGCTCTCTCAGCTGCTCCTCCCCAGCCCTGTTCTCCAGACCCTTCCCCAGCTTCATTGCCTTTCTCTGGACCTGCTCCAGCCTCTCAATGTCCTTATTGGAGTGAGGAACCCAAACCTGGACTCAGTCCTGCAGAGTGGCCTCAGCAGTGCTGAGTACAGGGGGGCAGTCACCTCCCTGGCCCTGCTGGTCACACCACTGCTGATCCAGGCCTGGATGATGGTGACCTTCTTGGCCACCTGGGCACACCCTGGCTCATCTTCAGTTGGCTGTTGACAAATACCAGCTGAGCAGCTTCCAGCCACTGTGCCCCAAGCCAGGAGCATTGCAGAGGGTTGTTGGGAGCCAAGAGCAGGACCTGGCACCGTAGGAGTGGAATCCTTGGGGGAGCAGGCAGTGGGTGAGGGGAACAGGGATCAGCAGGTCCCTTTGGACTCAGCCTTGGCTGAACTGGCTGGAGGGAATATGCTCAACATCTGGCAAACCCCTGCCCTGGGCAGCTGCAGCCTCCTCTCCAGAAACACAAAGGTGAGGGTGGGAGGGCAGGGCAAAGCCTCCTTGACCTCCCTTCCACCCTGGCCTCCTTTCCTCCTTTTTTCTTTGGTGGTTCTTCAGCCCAAACAACTTCTCCTGAGCTTGGATTTGAGGCAATCTGGAGGCAGCAGCTCTGCTGGCTGAGCCCCAGGGCTCTGCTGGATGCTCTGCCTAGGGCTGTCCTGGGGTGATGCTCTCACTGTCACTCCATCCCATGCTCCTGAGGTCACCTCCATCTCCATGGGATGTGCTTCAAAGCTTCCCTTGCATGCTGCAAGCTGTGAGGCCTCAGCCCAGTTTATCTCTGGCTGAAAGTGGGATACCAGCAGGGAATCTTGGAATTGGTTGGCTTGGCAAAGGTCTTTGGCACCATTGCAGGACATTGTTTAGGGCTCAGAGCAACCTGCTCTAGTTGCTGGCTGCAGTGGGGTTGGTCTGGATGAGCTTGGAAGGTCTCTTCCAACCATGATCTTTGAAGGTCTCTTCCAACCTGCTTGATTCTGTGATGCTATGATTGATTCTCTGATTCTATTCTATTCTCTGCCACATCTCTGGCACCACTGCAGGACATTGTTTAGGGCTCAGAGCAACCTGCTCTAGCTGCTGGCTGCAGTGGGGTTGCTCTGGATGAGCTTGGAAGGTCTCTACCAACCATGATCCTGGAAGGTCTCTTCCAACCTGCTTGATTCTCTGATTCTATGATGCTCACCCAGTCCAACCATCAACCCAACCCCACCACAGCCATCAAGCCCTGTCCCCAGCTGCCATGGCTACAGGTTTCTTGAGCACCTCCAGGGATGGAGACTCCACCACCTCCCTGGGCAGCCTCTGCCAATCCCTGAGCACTCCTGCAGCTAAAGAATCTTTCCCAATGGCCAAGCCAAACGAGGAATCCTCACCTGCTGTCTGCTCCCTTCCTGTGGGGCAGGTGAAATCAGTGCCCAGCCGTGGCCAGGTCCCAGCTGCTCCATGCTCCTGCACCAGAGGGGTCTCTTGCCACCAAAGCTAAGGGGATTAACAGCTCCCAGCTCCCACCCATGTCCTCTTGCCACTGCTCTGTGCTCTGCCCTGGCCATGCTGCATGGACCTGGTGCCACCCTTGAGTGACATCTGTGCAGAGCAGCTCCTGTCCCTCTGTCCTTGCCCATCCATCCCATCGTGGCCCAGCAGCCAGTGGGGTCAGGCTGTGTAGTGTCCACAAGCAACTCCAATTTGCCTTCAGATCTCTTGGAAGGGACTCAGAGGAGGGGGAGCAAACCCCAAATTGCCCCCTTTGGCCGTGCCCCCTGGCTTGGCATGGCCACCAGCACTGGGAAGCACTGATTTGGCTGGGGAGGGCTTTGCCCCATCCCACCATAATTACAGGCTGCCTCCTCCATCTCTTGGGGTCTGTGGGTTATTATGGGGTGGACCCACCCATAGCTAGGAATGTCCCTGCAGCCTGTCCCACAGCTCCCAGCCCCACGAACGTGGCTCTGGGTCCCCAGAGGGCTCAGTGTGTTTGCTCTCATCCCACCCCCTGCAAACCCAAGGCTTTGGATTGCCCAAATCTCTGCCTCTGAGCCTTGCTGTCCCTCCCAGTGCAGCATGGCTGCTGCCCTGGGCTGTGCTGGGAGAGGATGCCTCAGCACAAAGAGGGTCAGAGCTTATTACAAGCACTGTAAAACATGTTTGAAAAGGCTAAGAGCTTAATTTGGAGCAGAGCTGGAAAGTCTGAAGCATTTCCTCATCCCTCCACTGCCTCGCCTGTCCCTGGCTGTGTCCCTGCTAACATCTCCGTGCCTGACAGAGGCTGGTTGTGAGCACGCAGCAGAAATACCTTGGGGAGCCTCTGGGTTTTGCAGAGGGGCCAAGAGAGCAGTCTGCAGGAGATGAGCCAAGTGCAAAGCCACTGGAGAGGACAGGGAGGGAGCTGCCAGCTTGCACAGATCCCCTGGTCCTGCTCCTGTCAGGTGTCACAGGCTCTGGTTTGTCACCTGTGATGCAGATGTTTGCCCACAGCTTGTCTGAGTTCTGCTTGTGGTGTCAGGACCTGGCAGGGTGCTGACACCTTCCCAGCCCCAGCTTTGGCACCACCATACTGTAGCCTGGCACAGAATCTGCCCCTGCTCCCCAGGGGTGTAGCTGCCCAAACTCAGAGCCTCAATGCTCAACCATCTCTGCTGGGATGTGACAGCAGCTGCCTGCCCCTTGCTGGACCTTAGCAGGGGACAAGGGGCACAGGAAGCTCCAGGGCCTTTGCTGGTGGTGACTGCTCTGTGCTTTGAGGCTGAGCAAAGTTGTCCCACCAGGACCCAGCTACTCCACCAAGGTAGCTCTGAAGGCTGCCAGGTGCTGGCTGCAGCTGTGCAAGGAGCAGAAGGAAAAAATGCAGCATTTCCTCACTCAGAGCCTTCCATTCAGGTTTTCAAAGGCCCTTTGAATGCTTGGCTCCTCTCTGAAGCCTCCCAGCTTTCCTGAACAAACAGCAGGAGGGAACAGGTTCATTCCAGCCCATTGGCTGAGGCTCCTGCATGGGGAAAATCTAACGTCATGGTTCCTCCGAGTTGGGAGCCTCAGAGCCTCCTTGCAAAGCACTGAGCCCAAGCTGCAGCTCTGCCTGTCCTCAAAACCATCCTCAAAACTCCTCCTCAGCCCTGGGTGTCTCCTCTGTTCCATATATTTGTGGATGCTCTGGAGCAGGAGATTGAGTCCAGCATCAGAAAGTTTGCAGATGACACCAAGCTAGGAGCAGCTGTGGAGCTGTTGGAGGGTAGCAGAGCCCTGCAGAGGGACCTGGCCAGGCTGCATGGGTGGGCAGAGGCCAAGGGGACGAGATGGAACAAGGCCAAGTGCAGGGTTCTGCACTTTGGCCACAGCAACCCCAAGCAGCACTACAGGCTGGGGCCAGAGTGGCTGAGAGCAGCCAGGCAGAGAGGGAGCTGGGGGTGCTGGCAGAGAGGAGCTGCAGAGGAGGCAGCAGTGCCCAGGTGGGCAGCAGAGCCAATGGCATCCTGGGCTGGCTCAGGAGCAGTGTGGGCAGCAGGACAAGGGAGGTTCTTGTGCCCCTGTGCTCAGCACTGCTCAGGCCACCCCTGGAGTGCTGTGTCCAGTTCTGGGCTCCTGAATTCAAGAGAGATGTTGAGGTGCTGGAAGGTGTTTGGAGAAGGGCAGCAAGGCTGGGGAGGGGCCTGGAGCAGAGCCCTGTGAGGAGAGGCTGAGGGAGCTGGAGGGGTGCAGCCTGCAGCAGAGGAGGCTCAGGGCAGAGCTCATTGCTGCCTGCAGCTGCCTGCAGGGAGGCTGTAGCCAGGTGGGGTTGGGCTCTGCTGCCAGGCAGCCAGGGACAGAAGAAGGGGACACAGCCTGAAGCTGTGCCAGGGCAGGTTCAGGTTGGATGTTAGGAGGAAGTTGTTGTCAGAGAGAGTGATTGGCACTGGAATGGGCTGCCCAGGGAGGTGGTGGAGTGGCTGTGGCTGGAGGTGTTGCAGCCAAGCCTGGCTGGGGCACTTAGTGCCATGGTGTGGTTGGTTGGGCAGGGCTGGGTGCTAGGTTGGGCTGGCTGAGCTTGGAGCTCTCTTCCAGCCTGCTTGTCTCTGTGATTCTCTCCAGGGCTCTGTACAGACTTTCTCCTTCTCCAAGGTGAGGTTGGTGCTCAAAGCTCCCTGTAAACAGGGCTGCAGATTTGCTGGGAGCCAAATATAAACCTGGGCACAGATGAATAAGTTATAAGCTGAGCTGCACCAGGCAGCAAACAGGGAGAGAGAGGGTCCTGATGCACAGAGCTGAGCTGCTGGGGGGGAGTCTCTCCTGGCTCAGCAGAGACTACCAGAGAGAGGAGTAAGGTGACAGTCACTCACCCCTGGGTGCCTTTAAATCCACCCGTCCATCCTGTCTGTTAAATGGTGCTGCCAGCCTTACAATGGAGCAAAGCCTTCTCCCAGGGGACACAGCAATGCTGGCAGGGCTGGAAGCCCTCTGCTGTGAGGCCAGACTGAGAGAGAATTGTTCAGCCTGGAGAAGAGAAGGCTCCAGGGAGCTCTTCTGGTGGCTTTTTTAATGCTTCAAGAGGCCAATAATAAAAGCTGGGGGCAGACTTTTGACCAGAGCCTGCTGTGGCAGGACAAGGGGGGGTGGTTTGAAACTCAGTGAGGGAGATGTGCACTAGAAACAAGGAAGAAACTTCTTATAGTGAGATGTGAGGGTGGTGAGAGCCTGGCCCAGGTTACCCAGAGAGGTGGGAGATGCACTTAGTGCCACGGTCTGGTTGATTGGATAGGGCTGGGTGCTAGGTTGGACTGGAGGAGCTTGGAGGTCCTTGATCCTAGGAGCTTGATTCTGTGATCCTAGGATGATTCTCTGCCACATCCCTGGCACCATTGCAGGTCATCGTTTAGGGTTCAGAACAACCTGTTCTAGCTGCTGGCTGCAGTGGGGTTGGACTGGATGATCTTGGAAGGTCTTTTCCAACCATGATCTTGGAAGGTCTTTTCCAACCATGATCTTGGAAGGTCTCTTCCAACCATGAGCTTGGAAGGTCTCTTCCAACCATGATCTTGGAAGGTCTCTTCCAACCTGCTTGATTCTGCGATCCTAGGATGATTCTCTGCCACATCCCTGGCACCACTGCAGGTCAGGTTGTTTGGGGCTCAGAGCAACCTGCTCTAGTTGCTGGCTGCAGTGGGGTTGGACTGGATGAGCTTGGAAGGTCTCTTCCCACCCAAACCAGTTTGGGTTTCCATTCACATGCTGAGCCTCCCAGGTCTGCTGTCCTGCTTGTGAAGTGTAGCCAACCCTGGGATGGGAGTGGGAAAGTGGAAAGGCAGGGCCTGATCCTGTCTCCCCCCTCACCACCCTCTGCAAGCTGGGTGCATCCCCACAGCCCCACAATGGGCACCTGAGGTCAGCCCTTCCCCAGCACCTCACGGGTTTGCCCTGTAGGTTCCTAGATGGGAAGGTCACAGCCCTGAACTCTGCTCCCAGCTGATTCTCTGGGGCTGTTGTTTTTCCTCTCCAAAGCATCTGAAATATGAAACCAAAAGAAGAAGAAGAAGAAGAAGAAACAAAGCAGGAAAGGAAAACAAACCATCAGCTGCCTGGCAAACCCATCACTGCCCCTGCCACTTGGCTTCCCCCCTCCACTCCCAGACAAATCACAACCTCCCACTGCCCAGGCCCTCTTCACCTTGGCATGGATCACTCAGAGCAGAGCTAAACCAGAGGCCACCTCTAGCCTGGCACCCATCACCCTGCTTGGGTTTTCTTCTGAGCTGCAGAAAAAAGACCTCTTCCAGATTAAAGGCAGAGGGAGGGGGGGAGGGGGAAGAAGAAGAAAGAAAAGAAAAGTAACCAACAAAAAAAAAAAAAAAAGAAGAAAAAAAAAGGAAAAGAAAAAGAAAAGGAGAAAATGAAGAGAGGGAAAAAAGAAAAGGGAAGAGGAAAAAGAGAAGGGGGAAAAAGGAATAAAAAGGAAAAGGGGAAAAAAAGAAAAGGGAAGAAAAAAAGAGAAGGGGAAAAAGAAAAGGAAAAAAAGGAAAGTAAAAAAAACAGAAAAGGGAAGAAATAAAGAGAAAAGGGAAAAAACAGAAAAGGGAAGAAATAAAGAGAAAAGGGAAAAAACAGAAAAGGGAAGAAAAAAGAGAAGGGAAGAAAAAAAGAAAAGGGAAGAAAAAAGAAGAGGGGAAAAAAAGAACAGGAAAAAAAAACAGAAAAGGGAAGAAAAAAGAGAAGGGAAGAAAAAACAAAATGGAAGAAAAAAGATAAGGGAAGAATAAAGAAAAGGAAAAATAAAAGAAAAAAACAGAAAAGGGAAGAAAAAGAAAAAACAGAAAAAGGAAGAAAAAAGAGAAGGGAAGAAAAAAGAGAAGGGATGAAAAAAGAGAAGGGGAAAAAAGAAAAGTGGAAAAAAGAAAAGGGGAAAAAGAAAAGGAAAAAAAAAGAAAAGGCGAAAAAACAGAAAAGGGAAGAAAAAAGAGAAGGGAAGAAAAAATAGAAAAGGGGGAAAAAAGGAAAGTAAAAAAACAGAAAAGGGAAGAAATAAAGAGAAAAGGGAAAAAAACAGAAAAGGGAAGAAAAAAAGAAAAGGGAGGGAAAAAAGAGAAGAAAAAAAACAAAGAAGGAAAAAATGAAAAGGAAAAAAAAACAGAAAAGGGAAGAAAAAACAGAAAAGGGAAGAAAAAACCAGAAAATGGAAGAAAAAGGGAAGAAAAGGGAAGAAAAAAAGAAAAGAAAAAAAAGAAAAGGGGGAAAAAAGAGAAGGAAAAAAAACAGAAAAGGGAAGAAAAAAGAGAAGGGAAAAAAGAAAAGGGAAAAAAGGAAAGTAAAAAAAAAACAGAAAAGGGAAGAAATAAAGAGAAGGGAAGAAAAAACAAAATGAAAGAAAAAAGACAAGGGAAGAATAAAGAAAAAATAATAAAAAAAAACAGAAAAGGGAAGAAAAAAGAGAAGGGAAGAAAAAAGATAAGAGAAGAAAAAAGAGAAGGGAAAAAAAAGATAAGGGATGAAAAAAGAGAAGGGAAAAAAAAAAAGGGGAAAAAAGAAAAGGAAAAAAAAAGAAAAGGAAAAAAAAGAAAAGGAAAAAAAAATAAAAGGGAAAAAAAAGAAAAGGGAAGAAAAAAGAGAAGGCAAGAAAAAGTAGAAAAGGGGAAAAAAGAAAATAAAAAAACAGAAAAGGGAAGAAAAAAGATAAAAGGAAAAAAGACAGAAAAGGGAAGAAAAAAAGAAAAGGGAGGGAAAAAAAGAGAAGGAAAAAAATAGAGAAGG